>NC_053498.1:11694770-11974770 GCF_905171775.1 Rana temporaria
GGAATTGTAGTTCCTGAACAACTGGAGGGCCATAGTTTGAAGACCCATGGCCTAGGCCAGTGTTTCCAAACTCCAGTCCTCAAGGCACATCAACAGGTCATGTTTTCAGGCTTTCCATTATTTTGCACGGGTGATTTGATCAGTTTCACTGCCTTAGTAATTACCACAGCCGTTTCATCTGAGGGAAATCCTGAAAACATGACCTGTTGGTGTGCCTTGAGGACTGGAGTTGGGAAACACTGGCCTAGGCTATTTGTAGAAAAGGTGAACAGCCTTTAAATCAATGGTTTTAGTTCGATATTAAAGTGAACCTTAAGGCAAAACGTTCTTCTTCTTTTTTTTTGTGGAGAGGGGTTAGAACCGCTGTCAGGTTTTTATTGCTGTCTGTGTCACTATTAGGGAGATTGTCCCTCTCTATCTGTCCCGTTTACTGTTATCGCTAAGGCCCCCGTACACACGACCGAGTTTCTCGGCAGAATTCAGCCAGAAACTCGATCGGAGCCGTATTCTGCCGAGAAACCCGGCTGTGTGTACACTTTCGGCCGAGGAAACCGACGAGAATCTCGTCGTGCCAAATAGAGAACATGTTCTCTATTTCCTCGTTGTTCAATGAGGAAATTTGGCTCGCCGAGACCCTCGGCGGCTTCACAAGAAACTCGACGAGCAAAACGATGTGTTTTGCCCGTCGAGTTTCTCGGACGTGTGTACGGGGCCTTAGAGTAAAAGTCAAATAAAATCCCCAAATCCTGGGTTTGTCACCAGAACAGGAATCAAGAGGAAGTCTTACTAGTTCTGGTGACAACCAGGGATTCCCTCCTTTTAAAGGGATTTCCTCTCACTTCCTGTTTTGGCTATGGGACAGGAAGTGAAGGGAAATATCCCTGAATGGACACAGATGGCCAAAAAAACTAAAGGTTATAACCCTCCCTTACTCCATCCAAAATGAAAAGATAGTTACTTATACTTTAAGGCCTGTAAATAAAAAGTAATTATAGTAACACCCCCTAGGCCCATATATGACACATTAGCGATCCTGTTACTAAAGGCAACATACCTGAAAACGGGGTCTACAGACTGGGCAAAGAATCAACTCCCCTGCCTGTTTCTCTGGTGATGTTTCCTCAGCTCTTCCTCAATTGTTTGGTTGTCAAGTGATGCTGGGGCTGGTGGGTTGCCGCTAGCAACAGGCTCACTAGCATGTCATAGGCCTCGGTTTGCCCGACCACTGTTCAATTTGGTAAACATATATAAAAATATCACCTATCCTCGATGCCCTGGGCTATCTTCTTTTTAGCCGGCAATTCCCTTCACCATAAGAACAATCATAGCCGCGTAATTGTTTTTACAGGCGGCACAAGGGGGCGTGCAATCGGCGAGCCAAGGAAAGTTATCCTCCAGCGTCTAAGTTAGCCATAGAGAAAACCAAGGGCTAGATGGTCCCCGGCAGTCTCCATGACTCTTGGAGGCCCGGGTGCGACGTTATGACGTCACGTCCTGTACGGTGAAAGTAACCATTGCCGGGGACTTGGCTGGAAAGGCCGAGATTGTTTGTTTATTTTTTATTGTTTTTTCTATCTCTCATTTAACCTTTATTTCCTGCCTAGAGGAGAGATGTGTGGCCCACACCTCTCCATAAAGAGGAGCTGTCATGCCCTATTCCTATTACGCTTACATTCCTTGTAATAGGAATAAAAATGAGAAAAAATAAAATATAAATTAAAAGGGAAAGTGTAAAAATAAAAAAATGTAAACAAAATAAACAATAAAAAAAATGAAGGAGCCACTGTCCCCGTGAATGCATACGTAGGTCACGTACGCAATTTTAAAGCGTGACATGTGAGGTAACTATTTACTCGGCGTAACTTCACCTGTCACATTATATAAAAAAATTGGTCTAACTTTACTGTTTTGGGCTATTTTTATTCATAAAGGGCTAGATTCAGTAAGGGCAGCGTATCTTTGTGCGGGCGTAGCGTATGTTATTTACGCCTTAGACGGGCAAGTGCATTATTCACAAAGCACTTGCTCCGTAAGTTGCGGCGGCGTAGCGTAAATGGGCCGGCGTAAGCCCGCCTAATTCAAATGTGGAAGGGGGGGGGCGTGTTTTATGTTAATGTATGATGATTGTTTTTTACGAACGGCGCATGCGCCGTCCGTGTACATATCCCAGTGTGCATTTCTCCCAAGTACGCCGCAACGACGTATTGGTTTCGACGTGAACGTAAATTACGTCCAGCCCTATTCGCGAACGACTTATGCAAACGACGTAAACAATTCAAAAATCGAAGCGGGAACGACGTCCATACTTAACATTGCGTGCGCCTCATAGAAGCAGGAGCAACGTTACGCCGAAAAAGCCTTACGCAAACGACGTAAAAAAAATACCGCCGGGGCGCACGTACGTTTGTGAATCGGCGTATCTAGGTCATTTGCATATTCTACGCCGAAAACGACGGAAGCGCCACCTAGAGGCCAGCGTAAATATGCACCCTAAGATACGACGGCGTAAGAGACTTACGCCGCTCATATCTTAGCCTAATTTAAGCGTATCTGATTTCCAGAATACGCTTAAATTTACGCCGGCGTAGATTCAGAGTAACATCGACGTATCTACTGATACGCCGGCGTACATCTTTCTGAATCCAGCTAATTGTGTTTTTTTTTCAAACTTGTTACGCTTTTATTTATAGCGCAAAAAAATACCTCAGAGGTGATCAAATACCACCAATAGAAAGCTTTTTTTTGGGTACAGTGTTGCACGACTGCGCAATTGTCATTCAAAGTGCGACAGCGCTGAAAACGAAAAATTGGCCTGGACAGGAAGGGGGTGAAAATGCCCGGTATTGAAGTGGTTAAAGTAATGCAGCGTCAAAAAGCAAAAAATGGCCTGGTCGGGAAGGGGGGTAAATCTTACAGAGGCCAAATGGTTAATCTATGCAGTCAAGCCCCCCCCCCACCCATGTACAGTAGGTATTAAAAATCTGTGCAGCTTTGTAAAATGATCCTTATGTTATTGTTTTATCTGTAGGCCATTTGGATCCCCTCAGAAGCCTGGCTAAAAAAACTTCTAGTTACCAACCCACACGTCCCGACTTGTTGCTAGGAGATGAAAACAGTTGGATGCTCACCACCAGCATTGCAGGACTGTAAACAAATGTTTTGTATGTCCTAGCAACAAGGCAGGACGTGAGGATTGCTAACTACCGTGTTTCCCCGAAAATAAGCCCTACCCCGAAAATAAGCCCTAGTGTATTTTTTGTACCCAAAAGTAATACAAGACCTGGGGCCAGATTCACAAAGAGATACGACGGTGTATTATCTACAGATACACCATCGTATCTCTGACTTACACTGGTCCTATCTATGCGCCTGATTCATAGAATCAGATACGCATAGATAGGGCTGAGATCCGACAGTGTTACACTGTGTTACACTGTCGGATCTTTTTTTCAATTAAAAAATGGCGCCGGGGGCGTTCCCGCTGATTTACGATAAATAATATGTAAATCAGCGAGATACGCAAATTCACGAACGTACGCGGACCCGACGCAGTCTTCTTACGACGTTTCCGTAGCGGCTTTCCCGTCGTATACTTACCCCTTCTTTTATCAGGCGCAGCCAATGTTAAGTATAGCCGGCATTCCCGCGTCGAATTTGAATTTTCTAACGTCGTTTGCGTACGCCGATTCACAAACACGCGCGTAGCAAGTCACGCTCACGTCGAAACCACTGACGTCCTAGTGACGTCAGTGGGAGCAATGCACGCCGGGAAATTCCCCGGACGGCGCATGCGCATTTAAATCGGCGCGGGAACGCGCCTGATTTAAATAGTACACTCTCCCTAGCCGCGGAATTTGAATTCCGCCGGGGGATTTAGGATCCGCCGCCGCAAGTTTGGAGGTAAGTGGTTTGTGAATTAGCCACTTGCCTCTCAAACTTGCGGGAGCGGATCTTAAATCACGTAGATCGAGCGGATCTATAGATCCGCTGATCTACGTGAATCTGGCCCCTGGTCTTATTTTCGGGGGAAACAGGGTAGGATATTTTAGCCAGGCTTCTGAGGGGACCCAAATGGCCTACAGTTACCCCCCCCCCCCCCCATCTTGACTACATAGGCCAGGGATCCTCAAACTACGGCCCTCCAGCTGTTTTGCGGAACTACACATCCCACGAGGCATTGTAAAACTCTGACATTTACAGACATGACTAGGCATGATGGGAATTGTAGTTCCTGAACAACTGGAGGGCCATAGTTTGAAGACCCATGGCCTAGGCCAGTGTTTCCAAACTCCAGTCCTCAAGGCACACCAACAGGTCATGTTTTCAGGCTTTCCATTATTTTGCACGGGTGATTTGATCAGTTTCACTGCCTTAGTAATTACCACAGCCGTTTCATCTGAGGGAAATCCTGAAAACATGACCTGTTGGTGTGCCTTGAGGACTGGAGTTGGGAAACACTGGCCTAGGCTATTTGTAGAAAAGGTGAACAGCCTTTAAATCAATGGTTTTAGTTCGATATTAAAGTGAACCTTAAGGCAAAACGTTCTTCTTCTTTTTTTTTGTGGAGAGGGGTTAGAACCGCTGTCAGGTTTTTATTGCTGTCTGTGTCACTATTAGGGAGATTGTCCCTCTCTATCTGTCCCGTTTACTGTTATCGCTAAGGCCCCCGTACACACGACCGAGTTTCTCGGCAGAATTCAGCCAGAAACTCGATCGGAGCCGTATTCTGCCGAGAAACCCGGCTGTGTGTACACTTTCGGCCGAGGAAACCGACGAGAATCTCGTCGTGCCAAATAGAGAACATGTTCTCTATTTCCTCGTTGTTCAATGAGGAAATTTGGCTCGCCGAGACCCTCGGCGGCTTCACAAGAAACTCGACGAGCAAAACGATGTGTTTTGCCCGTCGAGTTTCTCGGACGTGTGTACGGGGCCTTAGAGTAAAAGTCAAATAAAATCCCCAAATCCTGGGTTTGTCACCAGAACAGGAATCAAGAGGAAGTCTTACTAGTTCTGGTGACAACCAGGGATTCCCTCCTTTTAAAGGGATTTCCTCTCACTTCCTGTTTTGGCTATGGGACAGGAAGTGAAGGGAAATATCCCTGAATGGACACAGATGGCCAAAAAAACTAAAGGTTATAACCCTCCCTTACTCCATCCAAAATGAAAAGATAGTTACTTATACTTTAAGGCCTGTAAATAAAAAGTAATTATAGTAACACCCCCTAGGCCCATATATGACACATTAGCGATCCTGTTACTAAAGGCAACATACCTGAAAACGGGGTCTACAGACTGGGCAAAGAATCAACTCCCCTGCCTGTTTCTCTGGTGATGTTTCCTCAGCTCTTCCTCAATTGTTTGGTTGTCAAGTGATGCTGGGGCTGGTGGGTTGCCGCTAGCAACAGGCTCACTAGCATGTCATAGGCCTCGGTTTGCCCGACCACTGTTCAATTTGGTAAACATATATAAAAATATCACCTATCCTCGATGCCCTGGGCTATCTTCTTTTTAGCCGGCAATTCCCTTCACCATAAGAACAATCATAGCCGCGTAATTGTTTTTACAGGCGGCACAAGGGGGCGTGCAATCTGCGAGCCAAGGAAAGTTATCCTCCAGCGTCTAAGTTAGCCATAGAGAAAACCAAGGGCTAGATGGTCCCCGGCAGTCTCCATGACTCTTGGAGGCCCGGGTGCGACGTTATGACGTCACGTCCTGTACGGTGAAAGTAACCATTGCCGGGGACTTGGCTGGAAAGGCCGAGATTGTTTGTTTATTTTTTATTGTTTTTTCTATCTCTCATTTAACCTTTATTTCCTGCCTAGAGGAGAGATGTGTGGCCCACACCTCTCCATAAAGAGGAGCTGTCATGCCCTATTCCTATTACGCTTACATTCCTTGTAATAGGAATAAAAATGAGAAAAAATAAAATATAAATTAAAAGGGAAAGTGTAAAAATAAAAAAATGTAAACAAAATAAACAATAAAAAAAATGAAGGAGCCACTGTCCCCGTGAATGCATACGTAGGTCACGTACGCAATTTTAAAGCGTGACATGTGAGGTAACTATTTACTCGGCGTAACTTCACCTGTCACATTATATAAAAAAATTGGTCTAACTTTACTGTTTTGGGCTATTTTTATTCATAAAGGGCTAGATTCAGTAAGGGCAGCGTATCTTTGTGCGGGCGTAGCGTATGTTATTTACGCCTTAGACGGGCAAGTGCATTATTCACAAAGCACTTGCTCCGTAAGTTGCGGCGGCGTAGCGTAAATGGGCCGGCGTAAGCCCGCCTAATTCAAATGTGGAAGGGGGGGGGCGTGTTTTATGTTAATGTATGATGATTGTTTTTTACGAACGGCGCATGCGCCGTCCGTGTACATATCCCAGTGTGCATTTCTCCCAAGTACGCCGCAACGACGTATTGGTTTCGACGTGAACGTAAATTACGTCCAGCCCTATTCGCGAACGACTTATGCAAACGACGTAAACAATTCAAAAATCGAAGCGGGAACGACGTCCATACTTAACATTGCGTGCGCCTCATAGAAGCAGGAGCAACGTTACGCCGAAAAAGCCTTACGCAAACGACGTAAAAAAAATACCGCCGGGGCGCACGTACGTTTGTGAATCGGCGTATCTAGGTCATTTGCATATTCTACGCCGAAAACGACGGAAGCGCCACCTAGAGGCCAGCGTAAATATGCACCCTAAGATACGACGGCGTAAGAGACTTACGCCGCTCATATCTTAGCCTAATTTAAGCGTATCTGATTTCCAGAATACGCTTAAATTTACGCCGGCGTAGATTCAGAGTAACATCGACGTATCTACTGATACGCCGGCGTACATCTTTCTGAATCCAGCTAATTGTGTTTTTTTTTCAAACTTGTTACGCTTTTATTTATAGCGCAAAAAAATACCTCAGAGGTGATCAAATACCACCAATAGAAAGCTTTTTTTTGGGTACAGTGTTGCACGACTGCGCAATTGTCATTCAAAGTGCGACAGCGCTGAAAACGAAAAATTGGCCTGGACAGGAAGGGGGTGAAAATGCCCGGTATTGAAGTGGTTAAAGTAATGCAGCGTCAAAAAGCAAAA
This sequence comes from Rana temporaria, assembly GCF_905171775.1. Taxonomy (NCBI): domain Eukaryota; kingdom Metazoa; phylum Chordata; class Amphibia; order Anura; family Ranidae; genus Rana; species Rana temporaria. The sequence continues at coordinate 11,701,870 of NC_053498.1, forward strand.
AATGGCCTGGTCGGGAAGGGGGGTAAATCTTACAGAGGCCAAATGGTTAATCTATGCAGTCAAGCCCCCCCCCCACCCATGTACAGTAGGTATTAAAAATCTGTGCAGCTTTGTAAAATGATCCTTATGTTATTGTTTTATCTGTAGGCCATTTGGATCCCCTCAGAAGCCTGGCTAAAAAAACTTCTAGTTACCAACCCACACGTCCCGACTTGTTGCTAGGAGATGAAAACAGTTGGATGCTCACCACCAGCATTGCAGGACTGTAAACAAATGTTTTGTATGTCCTAGCAACAAGGCAGGACGTGAGGATTGCTAACTACCGTGTTTCCCCGAAAATAAGCCCTACCCCGAAAATAAGCCCTAGTGTATTTTTTGTACCCAAAAGTAATACAAGACCTGGGGCCAGATTCACAAAGAGATACGACGGTGTATTATCTACAGATACACCATCGTATCTCTGACTTACACTGGTCCTATCTATGCGCCTCATTCATAGAATCAGATACGCATAGATAGGGCTGAGATCCGACAGTGTTACACTGTGTTACACTGTCGGATCTTTTTTTCAATTAAAAAATGGCGCCGGGGGCGTTCCCGCTGATTTACGATAAATAATATGTAAATCAGCGAGATACGCAAATTCACGAACGTACGCGGACCCGACGCAGTCTTCTTACGACGTTTCCGTAGCGGCTTTCCCGTCGTATACTTACCCCTTCTTTTATCAGGCGCAGCCAATGTTAAGTATAGCCGGCATTCCCGCGTCGAATTTGAATTTTCTAACGTCGTTTGCGTACGCCGATTCACAAACACGCGCGTAGCAAGTCACGCTCACGTCGAAACCACTGACGTCCTAGTGACGTCAGTGGGAGCAATGCACGCCGGGAAATTCCCCGGACGGCGCATGCGCATTTAAATCGGCGCGGGAACGCGCCTGATTTAAATAGTACACCCCCCCTAGCCGCGGAATTTGAATTCCGCCGGGGGATTTAGGATCCGCCACCGCAAGTTTGGAGGTAAGTGGTTTGTGAATTAGCCACTTGCCTCCTAAACTTGCGGGAGCGGATCTTAAATCACGTAGATCGAGCGGATCTATAGATCCGCTGATCTACGTGAATCTGGCCCCTGGTCTTATTTTTGGGGGAAACAGGGCAGGATATTTTAGCCAGGCTTCTGAGGGGACCCAAATGGCCTACAGTTACCCCCCCCCCCCCATCTTGACTGCATAGGCCAGGGATCCTCAAACTACGGCCCTCCAGCTGTTTTGCGGAACTACACATCCCACGAGGCATTGTAAAACTCTGACATTTACAGACATGACTAGGCATGATGGGAATTGTAGTTCCTGAACAACTGGAGGGCCGTAGTTTGAAGACCCATGGCCTAGGCCAGTGTTTCCAAACTCCAGTCCTCAAGGCACACCAACAGGTCATGTTTTCAGGCTTTCCATTATTTTGCACGGGTGATTTGATCAGTTTCACTGCCTTAGTAATTACCACAGCCGTTTCATCTGAGGGAAATCCTGAAAACATGACCTGTTGGTGTGCCTTGAGGACTGGAGTTGGGAAACACTGGCCTAGGCTATTTGTAGAAAAGGTGAACAGCCTTTAAATCAATGGTTTTAGTTCGATATTAAAGTGAACCTTAAGGCAAAACGTTCTTCTTTTTTTTTTTGTGGAGAGGGGTTAGAACCCCTGTCAGGTTTTTATTGCTGTCTGTGTCACTATTAGGGAGATTGTCCCTCTCTATCTGTCCCGTTTACTGTTATCGCTAAGGCCCCGTACACACGACCGAGTTTCTCGGCAGAATTCAGCCAGAAACTCGGTCGGAGCCGTATTCTGCCGAGAAACCCGGCCGTGTGTACACTTTCGGCCGAGGAAACCGACGAGAATCTCGTCGTGCCAAATAGAGAACATGTTCTCTATTTCCTCGTTGTTCAATGAGGAAATTTGGCCCGCCGAGACCCTCGGCGGCTTCACAAGAAACTCGACGAGCAAAACGATGTGTTTTGCCCGTCGAGTTTCTCGGACGTGTGTACGGGCCCTTAGAGTAAAAGTCAAATAAAATCCCCAAATCCTGGGTTTGTCACCAGAACAGGAATCAAGAGGAAGTCTTACTAGTTCTGGTGACAACCAGGGATTCCCTCCTTTTGAAGGGATTTCCTCTCACTTCCTGTTTTGGCTATGGGACAGGAAGTGAAGGGAAATCTCCCTGAATGGACACAGATGGCAAAAAAAACCTAAAGGAGGTTATAACCCTCCCTTACTCCATCCAAAATGAAAAGATAGTTACTTCTACTTTAAGGCCTGTAAATAAAAAGTAATTATAGTAACACCCCCTAGGCCCACATATAACACATTAGCGATCCTGTTACTAAAGGCAACATACCTGAAAACGGGTCTACAGACTGGGCAAAGAATCAACTCCCCTGCCTCTTTCTCTGGTGATGTTTCCTCAGCTCTTCCTCAATTGTTTGGTTGTCAAGTGATGCTGGGGCTGGTCGGTTGCCGCTAGCAACTGGCTCACTAGCATGTCATAGGCCTCGGTTTGCTGGACCACTGTTCAATTTGGTAAACATACATAAAAATATCACCTATCCTCGAGGTCCTACAGAGCATTCAACCGCCACCGGGTGCATACCTACTGGGTCCGGTCCCTCACAGCAATGTCCAGATACAAAGAGGGTGCACTTCCTGTATTTATTTGTTTTTCTGGATATTCAACAAGCTTTATTGTAAAGGTTGATTCACGCCAGAGTGCAGTTTAAACCACTTCCATACCGTTGAATGTCACATGATGCCCTGGGCTATCTTCTTTTTAGCCGGCGATTCCCTTCACCATAAGAACAATCATAGCCGCTTAATTGTTTTTACAGGCGGCACAAGGGGGCGTGCAATCTGCGAGCCAAGGAAAGGAATCCTCCAGCGCCAGAAGTTAGCCATAGAGAAAACCAAGGGCTAGATGGTCCCCAGCAGTCTCTATGACTCTTGGAGGCCCAGGTGCGACGTTATGACGTCACGTCCTGCCCGGTGGAAGTAAACATTGACGGGGACTTGGCTGGAAAGGCCGAGATTGTTTGTTTATTTTTTATTTATTTTTCTATCTCTCATTTACCTTTATTTCCTGCCTAGAGGAGAGATGTGTGGCCCACATCTCTCCATAAAGAGGAACTGTCATGCCCTATTCCTATTATGTTTACATTCCTTGTAATAGGAATAAAAATGAGAAAAAATAAAAAAATTAATTAAAAGGGAAAGTGTAAAAATAAAAAAATGTAAACAAAATAAACAATGAAAAAAAATGAAGGAGCCACTGTCCCCGTGAATGCATACGTAGGTCACGTACGCAATTTTAAAGCGTGACATGTGAGGTAACTATTTACTCGGCGTAACTTCACCTGTCACATTATATAAAAAAATTGGTCTAACTTTACTGTTTTGGGCTATTTTTATTCATAAAGGGCTAGATTCAGTAAGGGCAGCGTATCTTTGTGCGGGCGTAGCGTATGTTATTTACGCCTTAGACGGGCAAGTGCATTATTCACAAAGCACTTGCTCCGTAAGTTGCGGCGGCGTAGCGTAAATTGGCCGGCGTAAGCCCGCCTAATTCAAATGTGGAAGAGGGGGGCGTGTTTTATGTTAATGTATGATGATTGTTTTTTACGAACGGCGCATGCGCCGTCCGTGTACATATCCCAGTGTGCATTTCTCCCAAGTACGCCGCAACGACGTATTGGTTTCGACGTGAACGTAAATTACGTCCAGCCCTATTCGCGAACGACTTATGCAAACGACGTAAACAATTCAAAAATCGAAGCGGGAACGACGTCCATACTTAACATTGCGTGCGCCTCATAGAAGCAGGAGCAACGTTACGCCGAAAAAGCCTTACGCAAACGACGTAAAAAAAATACCGCCGGGGCGCACGTACGTTTGTGAATCGGCGTATCTAGGTCATTTGCATATTCTACGCCGAAAACGACAGAAGCGCCACCTAGAGGCCAGCGTAAATATGCACCCTAAGATACGACGGCGTAAGAGACTTACGCCGCTCGTATCTTAGCCTAATTTAAGCGTATCTGGTTTCCAGAATACGCTTAAATTTACGACGGCGTAAATTCAGAGTTACGACGGCGTATCGACAGATACGCCGGAGTAACTCTTACTGAATCTAGCCCAATGTGTTTTTTTCCCCTCAGAAAAACACGTTTGAAAAATTGCTGCTCAAATACCGTGTGACATAAAAAGTTGCAAAAAAATGAAGGCGCCCTATTCCTATTATGCTTACATTGCTTGTAAGAGGAATACAAATTAGAAAAAATAAAAAATAAATTAAAAGGGAAAGTGTAAAAAAAAAAAAATGTAAACAAAATAAACAAAAAAACAAAAAATGAAGGCGCCACTGTCCCTGTGAATGCATACGTAGGTCACGTCTGCATATGTAAACAACGTTCAAACCACACATGTGAGGTATTACCATGAACGTTAGAGCGAAAGCAATAATTCTAGCACAGGGCCTCTGTAACTCCACACAGGTAACCTGTCAAAAAAATGTAATTGTCGCCTATGGAGATTTTTAAGTACCGAAGTTTTGCGCCATTCCACGAGTGTGCGCAATTTTAAAGCGTGACATGTGAGGTAACTATTTACTCGGCGTAACATCACCTGTCACAATATATAAAAAAATTGGTCTAACTTTACTGTTTTGGGCTATTTTTATTCATAAAAGTGCTTTTTTCCCCCAAAAAACGCGTTTGAAAAATTGCTGCGCAAATACTGTGTGACATAAAAAGTTGCATTGACCGCCATTTTTTCCTATAGGGTATCTGCTAAAAATATACAGGTATATATAATGTTTGGGGGTTCTGCGTACCGTATTTATCGGGGTATTGCGTGCTCCGGCGTATAGCGCGCACCCCTAATGTAGACCCGAAATTCTGTAAAAAAAATTTTTTACTACTTACAGTTTTGGTGTCTTGCCCGGCGTCCATCGGCGGCCTCGTCCGGTCCAGCGTCCGTCTGCGGCCTCGGTGGTGTCCTCCCGGCTTCTCCCGCGCTGTCTCTGTGTCGAATCCCCGCTTCCCGCACTCAGTTTGAATGCCTCCGCCGACATATACCGAGCGCAGTACACTGGGGTATATTCGGCCACGCTCGGCTTCTCATGCATAAACGTCACAGAGCGTGACTACGAGCGAAGCCGAGCCTGGCCGAATGTACACGAGTGTACTGCGCTCGATATACGTCGGCGCAGGCATTCAAACTGAGCGTGGGAAGTGGGTATCGGCGTATATCGCGCACCCACGACTTTCCCCTTATTTTAAGGGGAAAAAAGTGCGCGGTATACGCCGATAAATACGGTAATTTTCTAGCAAAAAAATGATGATGTTTAATGTGGGAGAGGAATGTTGGAATTTGCGCGGTATGAAAGTGGCTAAATTTAGACCCCTTTAACACTGGGGCCGCGGCCGCGTTGGCGCTAATGCGCCGCTCGTTTTAAATGGTGCTTTTCGGCCACTAGTAGCCCCTTGTTTGGGGTTAAACACTCTGGTAAAGAGCCGCGTCACATGAGTAAAGAGCCGCGTCATCGGCTCTTTATCGAGATCGGGATCATGCCGTGATGTAGGGCGCCCCCACGGGTGTGTGAGAGCGATGACACTGGGGCGACTTCATATGACATTGTCTCAGAATGATCCCGCCATCATTTTACTATACAGCGGGCTGTAGGTAGTTAAGAGGGCATGACAGGGGCGTGTACTATGCCTACATACTTTACTTTAGCCTCACTACGGCAGAGATGGTCAGGAGAGGTGAGTATCCAGTTGCCCACTTTAAAGCAAAGCATTAGTTTCGGTACTGCATGGGTTATTTCTTGTAATATGTTTACAAAATATTATGGTAAACCCTTCTGTGGGCATGTGCCTCATTGGTATGCTCCTTGATAATATTTTGTCCAGATAGTCCTAAGACTTATATACACCCGTGCAGATATTTCAACGGGATCAGCGGCCTCCTGTATTTCAACTGTGGCTGATCAATCAAGCTTGGTCATCTCCTTTTCCCTGGAACAAGGAGAAACGATGACATTGGATTTGGACTATTAGTAGATCCAGGGCTTTTTTTCAGGGGGAACTTGGGGGAACCTCTGGCTCTGGGGGGGGGCTGCTCACCACAATCACTTGTAAACACAGAAGTTTGGTTTCTGTGTTTACAAGTGACAGCTCTGTAATGCAGTCCTTTAAGACCCTCCTACTATTTATGACATTTGACTGACCACACCCACTATTTGATGTGATTTGGAGGATGTGTGTAGGGGGAGGGGTTTTGTGGGGTCGTGGTTAAGTTCCAGCACCTATTGTTTGAGAAAAAAAAGCCCTGAGTAGATCAATCAGATTCTGATAAGGCACAGTGGTTCTGGTGATGCTGCTCTCCACCAAAAAAGGGGGTCTGTAAAATGGGGGAGGGGGGGGGGGGTTGGTCAGATGTGGAGACTCACTTGTATAAAGTCCAATGAGTGTGCCAAACAAGAGGTCTGAGAGCCCAAAAACATTTACTATTGATACTGATTAACAAAAAGACAACATAGAACATCCAATACATTTTGTTACATTTCAAGTATAGATTTTTATTTGTTTTTATTCAATTAAAATGTGATTGTTCCTAAAGTGTGTGTGAATATCATTCTATTTTCTAATCTTCTAATGGGGGCATCTGTAAGAACGTTCTAAGATGAGATTTAACCTCACTTTCGGAAAAAAAAAGAAAAGATATCTATATATATTAGTGCTGTCAAGCGATTAAAATTTTTAATCGCGATTAATCGCATTAATGTCATAGTTAACTCACGATTAATCGCGCCAAAATTTTTTTTTTTTGTTTTCTTATTTATTTTTTATTTTTTTATAATATTAAATTGTGTTTTTTTAATTTTTTTACATTTTGATCACTTTTATTGCTGTCACAAGGAATGTAAACATCCCTTGTGACAGCAATAGGTGGTGACAGGTACTCTTTATGGAGGGATCGGGGGTCTAAAAGACCTCCGAGCCCTCCTTTGCACTTCAAAGTATTCAGATCGCCGAAAATGGCGATTCTGAATACTGTGTACTTTTTTAAATCCGGCGCCATTGGCAGCCGAGAAACCCGGAAGTGACGTCATGACGTCGCTTCCGTGGTTTCAATGCGGAGACTGAATCAAAGCCGCTTACGGCTTAGTGTCAGTCTCCGCCTGGACACAGAAGGTGCCGGATGGAGGATCGGGTCTCCCGGTGGGACGGGAGGCCCGGTCAGAGCGGCAAAAGGCGGCGGGAGGGGGGGGATGTCCCCTCCCGCTCCTCCGGCATAACAACCGAGCGGCTTTTAGCCGCATCGGTTGTTATGTTTGGATAGCCGATCGCCCGCTCTAAACAACGGTACCGGGATGATGCCTGCGGCTGCAGGCATCATCCCGGTATAACCCCCGAACGCCGCCTCGTTAATCGCGCGATAAAAAAATTGACGGCGTTAACGTGGGTTTGCGTTAACGCCGTTAATAGCGCGTTTAACTGACAGCACTAATATATATATATATATATATATATATATATCTCTATATATATCTCTATATATATCTCTATATATATATCTATATATATATATATATATATATATATATATATATATATATATACGCAGTACATATATATCTCTCTATATATAAGTTCCTTGGAGTTGGGCTTTAAATCCTATGTCTATATATTATTATTATTATTATTATTTTACATGATTTATATAGCGCCAACAGTTTACGCAGTGCTTTACAATGTATAGGGGGGACAGCACAATTACAGTACAATTCAATTCAGAAGGTACAGGAGTGCCCGGCTCCTAGAGCTTACATTCTAAAGGGAGGGGGTTGTGGTACAAAAGGTAAAAGCTACAGAGAATGATTTAATGGGGGAGGCTCGGGGACAGTTCTTAGGTGGGTGTGGGATAGGCTTCCCTGAATAAATGAGTTTTCAGGGATTTCCTAAAGGTGGACATGGTAGGGGCTGATCGGACATACCGGGCAGGGGCTTCCAGAGGATGGGAGAGGCTCTGGAGAAGTCCTGAAGGCGAGCGTGGGAGGAGGTAACAAGGGAGGAGCGGGGGGATGATTTGGGCGATATATATATATATACAGGGTGGGCCATTTACATGGATACACCAAAAACAAAAGTTGGATTCAAAATGGCCGCCATGGTCACCACCCATCTTGAAAAGTTTCCCCCCTTACATATACTAATGTGCCATAAACAGGAAGTTAATATCACCAACCATTCCCATTTTATTAAGGTGTGTCCATATAAATGGCCCACCCGGGTGGATCCACATAAATGGCCCACCCTGTATATATAACATAGGTTTTAAAGCCCAACTCCGAGGAACTTGAAAATTCTTCTTTATTGCAGTAGGACTGTGCCCACTGGGTAACTAGATTTACAATTCCAATCCTCTGCCCTGCTTGACCGGTCCTCGCAGCATCCTCTTTCCAATGCTCCACCGGTCTAAGGTCTTTAAGTCATGAAGATCAAGGCAGGGTCCATAGCTCCACACTGGACACGAGGCAGCCAGCCAAGGGACAGTTCACCACCAGAGCATTGGAGAGCATTGTTGCCCAGGGGGATCGGTTAAGTAAAGAGCTTTTACCTCCCTCCCAGATTGTCTTTGAAGTTCTATTAGCTTAATGTCATTAGGTGACCTTGAGGAATATCATAAATTAAACCTAATTATATAATAATTAAAAACTGTATATAGTTATTAAAGAGCCTTCAAATTATATCTAAAGCCAACATTTTTTTTTTTCATTTTGGATAAACTATAGAATGTGTAAAGCCCTTTCATTTTTTTTTCTCCATTGGGAATATTTCCCTTAAGCCCTGTACACACGGCCCAGAATCTCGTCAGGAAAAAACCGTTGTTTTTCCTGACGAGATTATTGGGAAGAATCTCTTGCCAGCCCAGTGTACAGACACTCCATTCTAAAGAACCGCCCTTCTTTTGAATGGCACAAATGGTGTGACATCATTACCGTATTTATCGGCGTATACCGCACACTTTTTTGCCCTGAAATTCAGGGCAAAATCGTGGGTGCGCGATATATGCCGATACCCGCATCCCGCGCCGAGTTTGAACTACTGCTCCGGCATATACCGAGCGCAGTACACTCGTGTATAGTCGGGCAGGCTCGGCTCCTCTCGCAGTCACGTCCTGGACGTACAGGACGCACGGGACGTGACCGCGAGAGGAGACGAGCCTGCCCGACTATACACGAGTGTACTGCGCTCGGTATATGCCGGCGCAGTAGTTCAAACTCAGCGCGGGAAGCGGAGATCGAGCGAGCGGGGAGGACACCGCAGAAGGACGCCGGACCCGACGAGGACACCACCGAAGCCGCAGACGGACGCCGGACCCGACGAGGCCACCGATGGACGCCGCGCAAGACACCAAAACTGTAAGTACTAAAATCTTTTTTTCACAGGAATGCGGGTCCACTTTAGGAGTGCGTGCTATACGCCAGAGCGCGCAATACCTCGATAAATACGGTAACTACCACAAGCAAGCGCTCGTCACATTCTATGCCGTCGCCACCATCTTGCTACACCCTACCTATGCCTAGGAAGCTACTGCGCATGCGTCAAAGTCATTTAGAACATGCGCGGGTTTCCACGACGACAGGTAAGTATACACAATCTCGGGTTTCTCGGCAGGAAAACACTGCCGAGAATCACGACGAGAAAATAGAGAGCAGGTTCTCTGATTTTCTCGTCGAGATTCTGGGCAGTTTTTTTGACGGGAAACCTGAAAGCCTCGTACACACGCTCAGTTTACTCGGCAAGAAAGCTCTGCCAGCAGTTTTCTTGGTGGTTCTTGCCGAGAAAACCGAGCGTGTGTACGAGGCTTTACTTCTTGTTCCTGAGCAGAAAAATAAGTCAAAGGACAAATCTTTACAAAGTGTCGAATGTTCCCTCTTGGACAGTTACAACTGGCACACGTGTCCCCACTGGATGGTTACTCCTCCATCTTTGTTCCAATGGCAGTTGTAAGATGTTGGATTTTTTGGGGACCAGGCCTCCAAGGCGAAATGAGAGAAGGATGTCTTTATTGGGAACACAAGGCAATAAAAACCTGACCCCATCCAAAAACAAAAAAAAAAATATTTTTTGGCTTTTAATTTGCTTTAAAACTTTATGAAAATAATCAACAGTTACAACTTTCTTGTTTTTCTCATTTAAAAAAGCAGTGTGGTCAGCAAGGCAACAATTACGAAGTAGATAAGTCCGCTGTAGAGGCCGGTTGCTCCATCGCTGCAGTACATCGCCATGTCAACGTTTAAACCATTGATAGAATCCTTCTTGTTGCCCAGTATACCACAGAAGCTTTCAGTGGTGCAGCCACGGGTAGCATCCTTCGTATTGAATGTTCCTGGAGGAATGTGTGGAGGAAAATAAAAACACAACATTTAGGTAATATGATACTTTGTATCAGTTCATACACTGTTAATTAAAGGGGATGTCAAGGTTGAATGTTTATCTAGCTTTTTATAGAGTGGGGAAGGTTCTCATACTGGTCTATGTCACACATTGGGGGGTCTATCCTGACTATTTGTCCTGGTGACCATTGGGGGTCTATCCTGACTATTTGTCCTGGTGACCATTGGGGGGCTCTACCCTATTTGTTCTCGTGACCACTGGGGGATCTACCCTAACTGTTTGTTCTGGTGACCATTGGGTGGAGGGTCTACCCTGACTATTTGTCTTGGTGACCATTGGGGATTTACCCTAACTGTTTGTTAAGGTGACCATTGGGAGGAGGGTCTACCCTGACTATTTGTCTTGGTGACCATTAGGGGGCATCTACCCTTACTGTTTGTTCTGGTGACCACTGGGTGGGGGGTCTACCATATTTGTCTTGGAGGAGATCTTTGGATGGGATTAATGCCAACACATACTGTGACATACTGAAGCAGAGCATGATCCCCTCCCTTCAGAGACTGGGCCGCAGGGCAGTATTCCAAAATAATAACGACCCCAAACACACCAAGACGGCCACTGCCTTGCTAAAGAACCTGAGGGTAAAGGTAATGCACTGCCCAAGCATTTCTCCAGACCTAAACCCTATTTAGCTCCTGTGGGGTAGTCACCAGACGTAAGGTGGAGGAGTGCAAGGTCTCTAACATCCACCAGCTCCGTGATGTCATCATGGAGGAGTGAAAGAGGACTCCAGTGGCAACCTGTGAAGCTCTGGTGAACTCTATGCCTAAAAGGGTTAAGGCAGTGCTGGAAAATAATGGTGGCCACACAAAATATTGACACTTTGGGCCCAATTTGGACTTTTTTACTTAGATGCGGACCTTTGCTAGCCTTCATCCGGCCCTTGGGGCAATATTGCTCCCAACGATATGAGCCACTATTCCTCCCAATGGCACCAACAATGGGACAACATTTCTTAGACTAATAGCAATGATGGCGCACTATTCCACCACCTACTGCCCACCAACACTGGGGCCATGTTTATTCTCACTGATGCTTGGCCCTTGGGCATTTTCTACTCTGAATGGTCAGAATCCGGCCCCCCTGAAGTCTGAAAGACCGTAAACTGGCCCTTTGCTTGAAAAGTATGGAGACCCCTGGTTTAGATATTAATGGCCTTGTGTTGAGTTATTTTGAGGGGACAGCATTTACACTGTGAGGGGTGTACTCACTTTTGTGAGATACTGCAATATATATATATATATATATATATATATATATATATAATGTACAGTACATGTCATCATGGTACATGGTCCGAATATGGCCATGTTGCCATATAAGGTCAATGATGTCATCAGCATTTTACCCGTGTTGTTACATGCAGCTGCGGGGCAGGAAATTCCTGGGAGGGCAGCCTTCTATCATGTGGCAGTTTCCCATGGGTTCGGCTGAACTAAGTTTCACCCAATCCCTATTAAGGAGAACTACAGAAGCATTTTAGGATAAGGTCATGTAAGGGAATACATGAGTTTGTATGTTTTGATCCCAAATGAATGGAATTTTGTACAAGTCAACCAAGCATGGACAACTGTCTAAAGATGGCTTTACCCTCTAAAACATAAACGGGATGCATTTGGAACATATTTAGGTACGTAAGTTGGTACCTTCACCTAAGAATTACTTTATATCTGTAAATTTCATACTGTTGATTACAAAGCATTGTACTAGAGTGGTGAGATGTTAAAAATACAAGCAAGTGAAGAAATACAACAAACTCTAGGGAATAGTCCAGGTTTACCCTCATGCAACGTACCAGTTAGTGTTCTAGCCATACGTCCACATTTATTCTGATCCCCGGTGCATTCTATTTTATCTCCGGTATAACAGTAGTCAGATGTGCCCGAATAACAGGTCCGACACGTCAGCCCGTTCTTTACTGAGCTCTCCACTGGTACTAAAGTAAAGCAAATGGTGATGATAAGCACTTGAACAATATTGTATATGAAAACCTAGTCAACAATTTCAATGCTATCCTACAAAGCACGTAGTTTCTGCATTCATAATCCTGCCTGTTCGCCCATTTTTCTTTTGTACATACAGTTCCACTTTGGGCTCATTTACACTTGCTTCAACAAGGCTTCAACAAGGCTTCAACAAGGCTTCAAAAGGCTTCAACAAGGCTTCAACAAGGCTTCAACAAGGCTTCGGACACGCTCTGTTAAAGCTTGTTGAACGCTAATCAAAGCTCAGGTCACTAAATAAAATGGTTAGCTTACAGTCTTGTCTACACCTGCTTTTGCTTTTCTTTGCTTTGCTTCGGCTTCGCTTCAAATATTATACCCCATGTAGCTTCAGTGGTGCTTCAAAGCATCTTCAAAGCCTCCATAGAAGCCTATGGCAAAGCTTGCTTGAAGCCCCACTGAAGCCCCACCAAAGCCCCACCAAAGCCTCAACAAAACCTTACCAAAGCCTCACCAAAGCCCCACCTAAGCCCCACCGAAGCCTCAGCGTAGCCACACTGAAGCTTCATGGAAGCCTCATCGAAGCACCAAGCATTTAGTGACAGGAGATTTGACTGGAGTTCAGAGAGCTTTAAAGCGGGGGTTCACCCTATGAACGCAAAAAAATATATATTTTTTTCTTCTACCATAAAATCAGGCATTGTAGCGCGAGCTACAGTATGCCTGTCCCGATTTTTTTACCCCCGTACTCACCTTGTACTCGTACATCGAAGATACCGGGGAATGGGCGTGCCTATGGAGACGGAGGATGATTGACGGCCGGCTCTGGCGCGTCACGCTTCTCCGGAAATAGCCGAAATAGGCTTGGCTCTTCACGGCGCCTGCGCATAGCCTGTGCGCAGGCGCCGTGAAGAGCCGAGACCTACTCCGGCTGTCTTCGGGGAGAGTGACGTGCCAGGGCCGGCCGTCAATCATCCTCCCTCTCCATAGGCACGCCCATTCCCCGCGGGAGCCGAAATCGATAATGTACGATTACAAGGTGAGTCCGGGGTTAAAAAAATCGGGACAGGCATACTGTAGCTCGCGCTACAATGCCTGTCTCGATGGTAAAATCATGTGAGTGAGGGTGAACTACCGCTTTAACAAAGCCATATTTTGAAGCAATGCTAAAAAGTGTACTGGGGGCACTATAGAGTAATATGTAATTACACAACTTATCCTATAATATGCATCAACAAGTAAATAATAAAAAATGTGTCCTGTTGTACGTGATAAATCAATCAATAAATCAAAAGTAAATAATAAAGTCCCATTGGTGCAAACAAAGACACAACATCAATGCTCGAAAATCCTCTAGATATATTTCTTGCTGTGATACAAAAACCATCTCCGGTCGTGCAAACTTATTGATCTTCCACCACCTGGATAATTAGTACGACACCCAATGTGCACAAGTAGTGAATTGTGCTTACCAGACCTGGTTGACCTCTTTATGAAAAAGACGGTCAGATGGGCTTGAGCAGGATAATGCCTGCAGACATATAAATGGACTGGAGCATGTACGATATTTTGAAGCAAGTGTAAACTAGGCATAAAGAGCTATTTTAAAATAAGTGAAAACCCGAAAATTAAAAAAAAACTACAATTTGAAAATCCGAAATAATAACTAACTAACTAACTAACTAACTAACTAATAATAACTAACTATTTAATTATAGGTATTGGAATTTTTCTTTCAAATTTGGCTGTTAGTGAACGTAACATACTGTATACAAATTTATCCGAAGTTACGAATTATCCGAAAAAATGAATCCCGCATCTAAACGAATGGAAGGAAGGTAGCACATTAAAAATAATATATAATAATAAAAAAGTTTTTATTAGAATTATTATTATTATTTATTGTTATTAATTTGTTACATTCCATTTGTTTAAATGCGGCATTCGTTATTTCGCATAATTCGTAACTTTGGATAAATTTGTATTCGTTAACTTTAACTAACAGCCAAATTTGAAAGGAAATTCCAATACCTATAAGTTAATAGTTAGTAATAGTTATTATTAGTAATATTATTATTGGTTAGTTAGTTATTATTTCGAGTTTTCAAATTTTCAGATTTTCGTTTCTTATTTTCGGATTTTTGTTCTTATTTTTCAATTTCGGATTTTTTCATTTTAAATTTTTTCATTTCCGAATTGAAGATATATTTGACCTCTGAAGGATAGGCCACCTTCCAGTAAGGAAATCACCATAGATTGTGAATCAACCACTGATGAAAAAAATTGGATACTCTTAGGCCCCGTACAGACGACCGAACATGTCTGCTGAAACTGGTCCGCGGACCAGTTTCAGCAGACATGTTCGGTCGTGTGTAGGCCAGAGCGGGCAGGATTCCAGCAAACATTTGCCCGCCGGGCCTTTTCCCAGCGGGCAAATATTTCTGGACTTGTTTTAAAACAGCTTGCTGGAATCCTGCCCGCTCGGACATGTTCGGTCGTCTGTACAGACCTACCGTACATGTCCGAGCGCCCGCCATCCCTCGCATGCGTCAAATGACTTTGACGCATGCGTGGAAGCATTTAACTGGCAGGGCCGCCCACGTCGCCTCTAATGTTTACGCGCGGATTTCTGTATGATGGTGAGTACAGCCACCATACAGAAATCCCCGGGCATACATGTACGGTGAAAACGGTCCGGCGGACCGGTTTTATCGTACATGTATGCTCATCTGTACGCGGCCTTACTGGACTCAGTAAGAGCCCTGGTTAGCATGGTGTCCTGCTTAACAGGAGACTTTGAGGTAAAATATAGCAGCTTTCCTGCCTAACAGGGAAGCTACATTTTTTCAGCTAGGGAGTCTTGTGTGTTTCACAGTGCTGCTGTATCTGTGTTGGATCATCTGTAGACTGATTATTGAAGAAACAAGCCTAATGCCCCGTACACACGATCTGAGTTTCCGATGGGATAAAAACCGATGGAATTTCCCGTCGGAATTCCGTTCAAGCTGTCTTGCATACACACTGTCAGACCAAATTCCGACGTCCAAAACGCAGTGACTCCGTCGGAGTTCCACACAGACGATCGGAAACATGTTCTATTTCGAACCTCCGACAGGAAAAAGTCAGATGGGGCCCACACACGATAGGAATTTTCGATGAAAAAATTCAGTCTGACTTTTTTCATCGGAAATTCCGATCGTGTGTACACGGCATAAGTGTGTGCTTGGCTATGGAACAAACTGTTTGCCTGGTTGAAGAGCTGAACAAGAGAGGACACTAGCGGCTCCTACAGGGATGGGACTACACTTAGGCCCCGTACACACGACCGAGTTTCTCGGCAGAATTCAGCCAGAAACTCGATCGGAGCCGTATTCTGCCGAGAAACCCGGTCGTGTGTACACTTTTGGCCGAGGAAACCGACGAGGAACTCGTCGAGCCAAATAGAGGACATGTTCTCTATTTCCTCGTTAGTCAATGAGGAAACTTGGCTCGCCGAGATCCTCGGCGGCTTTACAAGGAACTCGACGAGCAAAACGATGTGTTTTGCCCGTCAAGTTTCTCGGATGTGTGTACGGGGCCTGACATGCCTGTTGGCCGACAAGACCATTTTACTTAGTTATCCCTTGAAGAACTCAATCATGAAAGAGACAGAGAGAAGGTCAGAAAAAGAGCGATAATGTTTTTGGAATTTAGGCGTTGTCAAGTCTTTACCATAACAGAAAAGGGTTCCTTATGTACTTACGTTGCGGTGTAGGTGGATCGCAGTTATCAGTGGAGCAGCATGAAGTTCCAGTCAAGATCCTGCCATAGATGAAGTTCAGGCTTCCAGTGACGTTACACTCACTCTGTGTTCCGCATGATACGGAATATTGTGGTGTAATTTTAGTTCCTGCATGTTATATAAGACACAGAATTACATCTTGGTAGATATCAGCAGCATGTAAAGCAAGATCACTGTATTGTAGAGCAGACTGACATAATGTAGGATGTTTGATTTCTAAATTCCCATGGTCATCACTGAGCAACTTGTAGTGTAATGCCACGTACAGGGCCGATCCTAGGCAGGGTGCGCGGGGTGCTCCACACCCAGGCGCCGCAGACGGGGGAGTGCCGAAGCTCCAAAGTGCTCCCCTCCCTCCTCCTTGTCTGTGTCCAGAGGCGGAGCGCATGTAGCGGGTGCTGAGCTTCCCCATCCTGCTTGCTCTCTCCGCTGGCAACTGACAAGAGCGCATACCTCCCACTGTC
This sequence comes from Rana temporaria, assembly GCF_905171775.1. Classification (NCBI taxonomy): domain Eukaryota; kingdom Metazoa; phylum Chordata; class Amphibia; order Anura; family Ranidae; genus Rana; species Rana temporaria. The sequence continues at coordinate 11,718,568 of NC_053498.1, forward strand.
CCCAGAATCCGGGTTGGGTACCACAGCGTAGCCTAGTACCGGAACATGTTCCGGTACTAGGCTCCACTAATTAATTCTGTCCGGTGCACGTGGAGCAGTCTCCTGTCTGCCCCGCCCCCTCTGCGTGTGTCAGCTCTTCTCCCATAGGCGGTGTGATGAGAGGCTTCTGGGTTGGTCAGAGCTGCTACCAATCATCCTGTGCACTCCCAGAAATGCTCTCCGAGTGCCCCTGAGCTACAGGGATCTATTGGACAGGTACTGATCTTCGATAACACCTGATGTGGGGGGGGGCTCTAATGGGGACACCTGCTGTGGGGGGCTCTGATGGGGAGAATCAGAGGACAGGGATCACCACTGGAGAATCAGAGGACAGGGATCACCGCTGGAGAATGAGAGGACAGGGATCACCGCTGGAGAATGAGAGGACAGGGATCACCGCTGGAGAATCAGAGGACAGGGATCACCGCTGGAGAATCAGAGGACAGGGATCACCGCTGGAGAATCAGAGGACAGGGATCACCACTGGAGAATCAGAGGACAAGGATCACCACTACAGAATCAGAGGACAGGGATCACCACTGGAGAATCAGAGGACAAGGATCACCACTGGAGAATCAGAGGACAAGGATCACCACTGGAGAATCAGGGCTCACCGCTTTGTAGAGCTCCTTTCCCAACCCAGCACTGTATACAGCCCCTACCCCCCCCCCCCCCACCCACACACACTACACATGGTTGAAATCACATTCCTTTACACACAGTCTGTCAGAAGTCGTCGGGTGTATCTGGCTCTTATGTTCTTCTGACCTGTGAAATTCTCTGGTCGGAATGGCAGTGTAGTTGCAGTAGGCAGATGCACCCTGTGCAGATCGTGGTTGACTGGCTGTGTTGTAAAGGAATGTGATTTTAGCCCTGCGGAGGAGGAGCAGTATAGAGTGCTGTAGTGGGAAAGGAGCTCAGCAGCCGGGCATAGAATCCAGGGTGGAGGAGGTGGTCAAGGGGCTTTGGGGGGGCCCAACTTAGATCTGGGGGGGCAAAGCCATGTGACACAAAATCTGGAGCCTGCTGCCCTTCAGGGACCCCTTAGGAGGTGTTAAGGATTTTGTTTTAGCAATTTCTGAAAGTTTCTTTGTCAGTGTTGGCAGGTGTTGGGGGAAGGTCACCTCCCGGAGGTGTGTGTCATTACCCCAGTTGTCAGGGAAGTGGGGTAAGCAGACATCTCTGGATGGGGGGTACAAAGAATCCCAGCCTGTGACCAGGAGACACTGAGCGGTGTATTACCTCACCAGTAACATCCGTCCCATCGTGGCTACAGGACGGCACTCTTCTCCTCTTAACTCGCTGAGCTTGGTTACCATTCCATGTTGCCAGCACACAGCACAGACACTTCCCCATCCTGGGCTGTTCTCACCCCGTGCTTCTCTTCATTCAGAAAATGGCTCACAGCTTCCCCCCGCCAATGAGAACAGAGGGGTGTGGACTGTGGAGGGCAAAGTGGAAGTCCAGTACTGGAGCATGGTTATGGAGCCCTAGAGCAGATCGGAGATGGACTTTGTGGAGGATATGATAATATGACAGGGAGGCTGTAGGGGCTCCCTGGAGCTTGGGGCAGGGTTGCATTTGTTACCCCTGCAACCCCTTATGCTACGCCCATGCAGCCATATGTTCTGAACACATATGGTATGGGTTCCTGTGTATACAGTAATAGGGAAAGATGTTGGGGACAATAAGGACAAACAAATGTATAAGTCAGTGGCAAACTTACCCTCTATGACCATAGTTAAGGCGGCAACACAAATTTGATCATTTGGGCATGACACAGTTGGTTCCGTACATGGTGTTGTTGCAAAATGCCAACAATTTTTGCATACGATTGAATAACCTGCAAAATAAAAGGCAAAGTATTTTAAAGATGATCCCCAGGCATAGGTGTGCGCAGCCTAGTGCATTAGGGTGTGCACCCCAAAGGAATAGGGCAACGAACAGTGTTGGTAAAGCAGTGGACGGTGTCAAAAGGGCAGAGACTGGTATCAGTTTATTTTTTTTATTATGACCTTTTTACAATTTTATTATTTTTTACAATATATTCAGTTTTTTTACAATATTATTTTATTTAAAAAATAAAAATAAAAATCGGGAGCCTCATGGGGGCCTATGTGAAATGTAATGGGTCTAAACAGACCCCTGATGTATCACTTTTGAGACAGAAAAGGAACTGAGGACAGAGATTCCATAGTTGCCTTCTCTGCAGCCAAGTAGCAGAGGGAATTTTCCCAGCACAGGGTCATTAGGGTGTGCCCAGGCACACCTGACAAACCCTGTGCGCACGCCTATGTCCCCAGGCTACCCAATAAATGCACAGAAGAAATAAATATAGGGGAGATTTTTTTTTAGCCTGTCGAGTGATTCGTAATTTTGTCCAGTCACTACTGTGATTTACGCAGCTCTGCCATTTAGCGTAGACTGAGGCCGCGTACACACGGTCGGGCAAATCCGATGAGAATGGACCGAGGTTCAGTTTCATCGGTCCAAACCGACCGTGTGTATAGCCCATCGCTCTGTTATCCTTCGGTCGAAAATTTTAAAACATGCTTTAAAATCGACCCGATGCCCCGCTGTCCGATCGGTCCAAACCGATGGTTAGTACAGAAAGCATCGGTTCAAAACCCGCTCAGAATCAAGTCGACGCATGCTTGGAAGCATTGGACTTAGTTTTATTCAGCACGTCGTGTGTTTGACGTCACCGCGTTCTGACCCGATCGGTTTTTGGAACGATGGTGTGTACGCACATCAGACCATTAGGCCACTTCAGCGGTGAACCGATGGAAATGGCCCGTCGGACCATTCTCCATGTGTACGGCGGCCTAACATATTTCCTGTGCAGGTAAAGCGGAGTTCCACCCATTTCTGTGTTTATTAAAAGTCAGCAGCTACAAAAAGTGTACCTGCTTAATTTTAATGAACAGTCACTCTCTCCTTCTCCTCTCCGCGGCTCCGGCATTGCAAGTGTGGGCAGGGAAAAAAATTGTCTCTGGACAGCGGCACTCTGAACAAATTGTAGCCTTTATTAAAAAAAGCACTACAAGTGACAGCAAAATAAAATAAAACCCGACCTCTGACCCGTTTCGCACTGAAACTGGTGCTTAATCATAGCTGTTATGCTATGTCATGCTATGACTAAGCACTAGTTTCAGTAGGAAACGCTGATGGCTGATATGAGGTACTGAATGGGATGGGGGGTCCATCTGTGCTGAAGGAGGGGTTTGTGCTGAATGGGGGTCCATCTGTGCTGAAGGAGGGGTTTGTGCTGAATGGGGGTCCATCTGTGCTGAAGGAGGGGTTTGTGCTGAATGGGGGTCCATCTGTGCTGAAGAGGGGGTCTGTGCAGAATGGGGGGTCTGTGCTGAATTGAGGTCTATCTGTGCTGAAGGGGGGTCTGTACATTCTCTAGGCTATATTTATATGGGCATGGAGTGAAGCTGAATTATCTCAAGAGCTATTTCACACTGCCAGCTGGCTGCGTTATCAGTAAAGTGCTGCTTTACCAACGTTTTAGCTGCGCTATTTGGCCGCTAGCAGGGTGCTTTTAACCCCTGCTAGCGTTTGAAGAAAGGGTTAAATGCGACTGTGTATTGCTGCTGCGGAAGTGCCCCCCCCTGAAAAAAATTCAGCGGACGCCTATGCACACAGCCATTAATGTCTAAATTGCTGGCAACAAAAGTGAGTACACCCCTAAGTATTCCAACATGATAACAACCCCAATTACACCTAAAAGACCACCACTGCCTTGCTAAAGAAGCTGAGGGTAAAGGTGATGGACTGGCCAAGCATGTCTCCAGACCTAAACCCTATTGAGCATCTGTGGGACCCCTCAAACGGAGAGTGGAGGAGCGCAAGATCTCCAACATCCACCAGCTCTGTGATGTCATCATGGAGGAGGGGAAGAGGACTCCAGTGGCAACCTGTGAATCTCTGGTGATCTCCATGCCCAAGAGGGTTAAGGCAATGCTGGAAAATAATGGCGGCCACACAAAATATTGACACTTTGGGCCCAATTTGGACATTTTCTCTTAGGGGTGTCCTCACTTTTGTTGCCAGTGGTTTAGACATTAATGGCTGTGTGTTGTTATTTTGAGGGGACAACAAATTTACACTGTTATACAAGCTGTACACTCACTACACAACATTGTAGCAAAGTGTCATTTCTTCAGTGTTGTCACATGAAAAGATAGAAGAAAATAAATATTTACAAAAATGTGAGGGGTGTACTTACTCTTGTGAGATACTGTCGGTAGGACATACTGTAGGTTACTAAAACTGGAGAGTGCAAAATCTGGTGCAGCTCTTCATAGAAACCAATCAGCTTCCAGGTTTCAAAGCTGATTGGCTACTATGCAGAACAGCACCAGATTCTGGGTGCAGACTAGTAAATCCCCCCCCCCCCCCTGTACATTGTATTCCTTTGTGCCTTGTTTCCACCTCTTATCTATCTACAATGTTTGCATGGGCAGGGTTTTTTGTCCTATGGTGTCCTGTTACTGCTGAAAATCTTTTTACTCTACAACTGTACGTATTTTTTATTTATTTTTTATTTATTGTATTTATCTTTTGTCTACCAATGTTTCTATTTATTGTCCACCAATGTTTGCATAATTGTGTCTAGTGCCGCATACAATTATAATTTCTTTCCATAAATATACAGAGAGATGAAAAAGATTAAATCTTTACAAAATATTTCTCTACTTGCGCTTTAGTTTATGGAAATTATTATTATTATTATTGGGGTAGATTCAGGTAGATTTGCGTAGTTTTTACGGAGGCGCATCGCACCGTTTTGCCGCTGCGCCTCCGCAAATTACCTGCGCTACCCTTGATTCACGGAGCAGTAGCTCCGTAAATTGCGTGGGCGCTCCTCAAAAATGCCCGGCGTAAGGGCGCGTAATTTAAATGATCCCGTAGGGGGCATGGATCATTTAAATTAGGCGCGTTCCCGCGCCGTACGTAGTGCGCATGCTCCGTCGGGAAACTTTCGGCAAATGACGTCGCAAGGAGGTCATTTGCTTCAAAGTGAACGTGAATGGCGTCCAGCGCCATTCACGATTCACTTACGCAAACGACGTAAAATTGTAACTTTGCGACGTGGGAACGACGGGTATACGTAGCATTGGCTGCCCCTGCTATTAGAAGGAGCAGCCTTACGCGAAACCCGACGTACGCAAACGACGTAAACTGCGTACGCAGGGCTCGCGTAATGTTGTGAATCGCCGTTAGTATGCAATTTGCATACTATACGCTGACCCCCTAGCGGCCATCGTAAGAATGCAGCCTACGATACGATGGCATAAGAAGCCTTATGCCATTCATATCTTAGGCTGCAGTCAGCGTATCGAGGTTCCTGAATCAGGAGCATTCGATACGCCGGCAAGTAAGCAATTGCGCTGCGTTACTATGGTTATGCAGACGCAATTGCTCTCTGAATCTAGGCCATTATTTTTAATCTACAGTTGTCAGTCCACGTCTAATTGTATTCCCGAAAATTATAAAAAATGTATAAAAAAGTAAGTTACCTTTGGAAGTGAAAGCGGAGAGCACAAGCAGGATTCCCAGAAGCTTCATCTCGACAGGTTCCCTGAGTATCTCGGATGTGGAAGTCAGAAGTAAACACTACATAGGGCGTCCTTATATTTATAGAACCCGGGTTACGGAGGCAGGACCAGACCATCAGATAAAGAGGTAATAAAGTGCATATGGAAAGAGCAAAGTGTAAAGAATTCTAATTGCAACAAGTTTACAGATTTAGAAACCTATATATATATACACGGTACTTCCTATTCTCCTAATAGGTAGAAAATGATTCTAATGTTGGCATCTACGTCTCTCAGATCGCTGTATTTTCTGTCATTTCTGATATAATATAATAAATATAACACAATTTTTGGGGAAATTGTATGCGATTATTTGCACAAATGCTGCTATCCAGTATTTCACAATAGGTGTCATTCTTTTCATTTTTTGTTTCATAATTTTTTTTTTTTTTTAAACCATTATCTTGAATAAAGAACTATTTTATATTGAATTGACTAGACACAAAACATCTTTGAATAAAAGCTGACAGCTACAGTCATACATGACAAAGTAAAATGTCAGGCACCTGTGAATATCCAATTATTTTAGAGGGGGGGTTTCAAGGAGGCACTATAGACAATTTAAAGGATATAGTGCAAAATATTATACTTGGTGCTGCTCTAAATCCAATAAATAAAACAATGCATATATACAGCTAGATTCAGAAAGCTTTACGCCGGCGTATCAGTAAATACGCCGACGTAACTCTGAATCTACGCCGTCTTAAATTTAAGCATATTCTGGAAACCAGATACGCTTAAATTAGGCTAAGATACGAGCGGCGTAAGTCTCCTACGCCGTCGTATCTTAGGGTGCAATATTTAGGCTGTCCGCTAGGTGGCGCTTCCGTTGAGTTTGGCGTAGAATATGTAAATAAGTAGATACGCCGATTCAGGAATGTATGTGCACCCGTCGCAGTAAAGATACGCCGTTTCCGTAAGAGTTACGCCACGTAAAGATAAAGCTGCCCCCTAGGTGGCCTAGTCAATGTTAAGTATGGCCGTCGTTCCCGCGTCGAAATTTTAAATTTTTACGTTGTTTGCTTAAGTCGTCCGTGAGTGGGGCTGGGCGTCATTTACGTTCACGTCGAAACCAATACGTCCTTGCGCCGTACTTTGGAGCAATGCACACTGGGATATGTACACGGACGGCGCATGCGCCCTTCGTAAAAAAACGTCAATCACGTCAGGTCACCAAACATTGACATAAAACATGCCCCCTCATCCTCATTTGAATTAGGCGCGCTTACGCCGGCCCCATTTACGTTATGCCGCCGTAAGTTAGAAGGCAAGTGCTTTGTGAATACAGTACTTGCCTCTCTGACTTAAGGCGGCGTAGCGTAAATACGATACGCTACGCCGCCTTAAAGATACGCGCCCCTACCTGAATCTAGCTAATAAAGTGCTTGTGCAGATTCATAGTGCAATCATAAATTCAATAAAATCTATCCAAAAAATTTTTTCTGTATGTTCAGTATCATGCAACCATCCCATTGTCAACGTAACCTGTTGAATTTATTTGTTTTGCAATAAAATACTTTGTAAAAGAAAAGAAAATCTATCCAACAAATATTATTATTATACACAATATATATCGTGTCAACAGTTTACGCAGCGCTTTACAATGTAGAGGGGGACAGCACAATTACAGTACAGTTAAAGGGGTTGTAAAGGATTTTTTTTTTCATAATAAGCATCCTTTACCTGCAGACTTTCCTCTTTTCACTTCCTCATTGTTCGTTTTTGCTCAGAAGTTGCTCTATTTCTTCTCTGTTCTGTTCACTTCCTGCTTGTCTGATTGTTACTCACCACCAGGGCCGCTGATAAGCCAGTACAACTGGCCCTGTTGTAGGGGGCCCCGGGCCAGCAGGGGCCCGGATGGCAACCCCCTTTTTTTTTTTAGGGGTCCGGAGGTCCCCAGGGGCCCGGAGGCCCACAGGGTCCCAGATGACAACTCCCCTTTTTTTTATTTATTTATTTATTTATAAAAAATATATATATTTTTTTTAATATATTTTTATTTTAATTTTTATTAAAGGGCCATTTTTTTTTTTTTTTAGAGGTCCAGGGGTCCCCAGGGGTCCGAAGGCCCCGAGGGCCCCGGATGGCAACCCCGATTTTTTTTATTTATTTTTTTATAAAAAAAAATATATTTTTTCTAATATATATATTTTTTTATTAAAGGGACAATTTTTTGTCTTAGGGGTACGGGGGTCCCCAGGGGCCCGGGATGAAAACACCCCTTTTTTTTATAAAAAAAAAAATACATTTTTATATATTTTTTTTATTTCATATATATATATATATATATATATATATATATATATATATATATATATATATATTTATATATATATATATATATATATATATATTATTAAAGGTCCCCAGGGCCCTGGATGGCAATCCCCCTTTTTTTATAAATTATTTTTTTTTAATATTATATTATTTCATTTTTTTTCCTTTTTATTCCATATATATATATATATATATATATATATATATATATATATATATATATATATATATATATATATATATATATATATTAAAGGGCTCATGAGGTCTCCATGTGGCATACCTCCTTTTTTTTTTTTTTTTTTATAAATGTTTTTTTTTTAATTAAAGGGCCCAGAGGTCCCCAGGGCCCTGAATGGCAAACCCCCCCCCCCCTTTTTTTTATAAATGTTTATTTATTTATTTTATATATTTTTTTATTTTTATTTTTTTTATTTTTCATTTTTATTAATAATTTGTAAAGGGCCCCCCTCCGCTTCTCAATTCGCAGCAGCCCCCCCTCCCGTTTCTCAATTTCAATTTCAGACGGCAGCCCCCCCCCCCCCCCCCCCGGTTCTCTGCTCCTGGTGCCTACCAATGCCGCCAATACCGTAACGTGCTGCAGAGACAGTTTCAAGGCGGGCCAGGGTTGGTGCTAAAGGCGGGACCAGGGGTGGAGCTGAAGGGGGCCCCGTCAGGTAGGCTGTACGGGGCCCCATGATTTCTATCAGCGGCCCTGCTCACCACCGTGAAGGGAGGCTTTACTGCGGTGGTCAGTAACGTGCTCACCCCCTCCTGGGAACTTCATCTGTGTGGCAGGACGCTCTCTACGTGTTATGCCTAGTACACACAAGAGGATTTATCTGCGGAAACGGTCCGGAGGACCGTTTCCGCGGATAAATCCTCTGGCGGATTTTGATCTGCTGGTTGTACTAACCATCAGATCAAAATCCGCGCGGAATTCCCTCCACGGTGACGTGTCGCGCCGTCGCCGCGATGATGACGCGGCGACGTGCGCGACGCTGAAATATAAGGACTTCCACGCATGCGTCGAATCATTACGACGCATGCGAGGGAGGGAATCGGACGGATAGATCCGCTGAGTCTGTACAGACCAGCAGATCAATCAGCTGGACTGGATTCCAGCGGATAGATTTCTTAGCATGCTAAGAAATTTTGATCCGCTGGAAATCCATCGCCCGGAAAAATATCCGCTGGATCGTACACACCAGCGGATCTATCCGCTGAAACCGGTCCGCTGATAAATTCCAGCGGATAGATCCTCTCGTGTGTACGGGGCCTTAGAGACTTCAAGGAGCTGTGAATTACTGGGCGTGCCGCAATGCATACTGGGAAATGTAGTTCTTACATGAAGAAACGATGCAAACCAGGAAGTGAATGAGAGAACAGAAACTAGAACGCCGGAGGTGATATAGATGAAGGAATTTAATAGGTATTTACTTGTATTTTAACAGAATCATTACACTATTCTGTCTGTCTACCTTGTAGACATTAATTTTAGGCATACATTTTTTTTCCTTTAGTGACCCTTTAAATACAAAAGGTACAGGAGGGCCTGGCTCATACAGTTTACATACTAAAGGGAGGGGGTGGTGGTACAAAAGGTAATACAAAAGGTAGTAGCTGGGGGGGGATGATTTGATGGGGGGGGGGGGCTTGGGGACAGTTCTTAGGTGGGCGTGCGATAGGCTTCCCTAAATAAAGGCGTTTTCAGGGATCTCCTGAAGGTGGAGAGGTTAGGGGCTGATCGGACATACCGGGGCAGGGAGTTCCAGAGGGTGGGAGAGGCTCTGGAGAAGTCCCGAAGGCGAGAATGTGAGGTGGTAAGGGAGCTAGAGAGCAGGCGGTCTCCATCGCTTCATTGCTGGATTGACCTGGTTAATGGAGCCCTCCCAAAATATAAGCTGACTTACATCTCATGGGGTTGTCCGAATTTTTTTTACAAAATATGGGCTGGATGGATCAAATCGCTGTCAGGGGAGATAGAGGTGTGAGGTGGACTGGACAGACCCTAAAGGGGTTCCGGACCTCCTCAGTAGGAAATACACTAAGGTATCATAGGGATGATGAGCATACAGATTGGCCTCCAAATGTGGAAAACCTCTGTCACAAGGTTCTTTTGTTCTTGGGTTCCCCCTTTGTTGTTGTTTTTTTTTAATTATTTTTGTTGTTTGTTTATCTGTTATTTTTTACATATTCCTTCTCTATATACATTTACATAGGGGTATTTCCCTGGAGACGGGGAAGTTGGCCCTAAGCACAGATGATTACTCAATCTATGTGTAATATGTGTACTATCTGCATGTTGTTTCTGATATCGTACATACGAGTTACTGATTTGGCATCCGAGGGTTAATCTCCTATGTAACAAACTTGCTTTGTAGAATGTAAACCTGTGTTATTTTTTTGGGAAAAAAATGAATGAAATTTACCCTTTAACCACTTCAATACCAGGCACTTACGCACCTTCCTGCCCAAGCCAATTTTCAGCTTTCAGCGCTGTCGCACTTTGAATGACAATTGCGCGGTCATGCTACACTGTACCCAAACAATTTTTTTATCATTTTGTTCCCACAAATAAAGCTGTCTTTTGGTGGTATTTGATCACCTCTGCGATTTTTTTTTGCGCAGCAACTAAAAAAATACAGAAAATTTGGAAAAAAATTAATTTTATTTTTTTCTGTAATTTTTTTTTGTAAATAAGTACGTTTTCTACTTTGATTACGGGCACCGATGAGGTGGCACTGATGGGCACCGATGAGGTGGCAATGATGAGCACTGATAGGCGGCACTGATAGGCGGCGCCGGTATGCGGCACTGATGGGCACTCATAGGCAGCACTGATGGGCACTCATACGCGGCACTGATGGGCACTCATAGGCGGCACTGGGCACTCATAGGCGACACTGATGGGCACTCATGGGTGGCACTGATGGGTACTTATGGGTGGCACAGATGGGCACTGATAGGTGGGCACTGGGCATGGATGGGCACTTAGAGGTGGCAATGATGGACACTGAGGGGTGGCACTGATGGACACTGAGGGGTGGCACTGATGGCATTGCTGGGCATCACTTGTGCCCATGTTGCCAGTCAGTGCCCATTTGTGGGCACTGATTGGCATCTATTCTCTTTTTTTTTTTACTGCCCTTTTTTTTTACTGCCCTTCCCTGGTGGTCCAGTGTGGGCTTCCCTGCTGGTCCATTGTGGGCATCCGAGGGGGGGCTGCGCTGATAAACAATCAGCGCGAACCCCCAATGTCAGGAGAGCCGCCGATCGGCTCTCCTCTACTCGCGTCTGTCAGACGCGAGTGAGGAAGAGCCATCAACGACTCTTTCTGTTTACATCGTGATCAGCCGTGATTGGACACGGCTGATCACGTGGTAAAGAGTCTCCGCCGGAGGCTCTTTACCGAGATCGGAGATGCAGGGTGTCATACTGACACCCCGCATCACCGATCGCCGCGCTGCGCGCCCCCACGGGCGCCGCCAGCATGAAATCCTGCAGGACTTCAATAGACGTCCAGTCAGGATTTCACAACCACTTCCCGGACGTCAATTGTTCATTGACGTGAAGTGGTTAAAGAAAGATAGCAGGAGGTCATGGGAGGAGCGGAGGGGACGATTTGGGTGATATCTGCAGATGAGGTTGGTGATGAAGTTGGTGGCGATGTTGTGGATGGCCTTGTATGTTCTGGTTAGCATTTTGAATTTTATACAGTGGGGTGGGGGAAGCCAGTGAAGGGATTGGCAGAGAGGAGCAGCAGTCACGGATTGGTTAGTGAGGTGTATTAGTCTAGCAGCAGCATTTATAATAGACTGAAGGGGGGATAACCAGCGTAAGGGTAGGCCATTAAGGAGAGAGTTGCAGTAGTCAAGGCGGGAAATAATCAAGGAGTGAATAAGTTGCTTTGTGGTTTCATTAGTCAGGAAGGGTCGAATTCTGGAGATGTTGCGGAGATTAAGGCAGCAGGATTTAGCCAGTGATTGGATGTGGGGGCTGAAGGAGAGGTCAGAGTGAAGGATTATACCCAGCACCCTGGCGTGTGCGGAGGGACCAATAGTTGAGCTGTTAATATTAATGGCAAAGTCAAATGGGGGGGAGGGGGTGAAGTAAGATATATAACAAGCTCAGTTTTAGAAAGATTGAGTTTGAGGAAGTTGTGCGACATCCACAGTATGTTTGAGATCCGTGAGGAGATGAGGGGGTGAGTTGAGGAGTGGAGAGATAGATCTGAGTGTTGTCGGCATAGAGGTGGTGTTGGAAGCCATGGGAGGTTATAAACTGGCCCAGGGAAGAGGTATAGAGTGAGAATAGGAGGGGCCCAAGGACAGACCCTTGGGGTACCCCAACAGAAAGAGGAAGAGAAGCGGAGGAGATGGAGTTGTAAGTCACACTGAAAGTGCGCTGAGATAGGTAGGAGGAGAACCAGAATCACAAAGGCCAAGGGAGTGTAATTTGCTGAGGAGGAGCATGTGGTCAACTGTGTCAAAGGCAGAAGAGAGGTCTAAGAGTATGGAGTAATGGCCATTGGTTTTAGCAGTTAGTAGGTCATTGGTGAGTTTTAGTAGGGCAGTTTCAGTAGAATGTTGTGGGTGGAAGCCAGACTGTACAGCACAGATATCAAACACAAGGCCTGTGGGCCGAATCTGGCCCTTCAGGCCATTTCATGTGGCCCTCTCCCTCCTCTGGTCCTCCTTAAGACCCTTACTTTCTGCTTTTAAGCAATGCATCCAGCTTCTTCCCAGCAGCAGCTTAAGGAAAGGGGGTTCACTGTGATGTAAGGGAGAGTGCGGGACTCAACTTCTGATGGTGGGGGGCTGTTAACATTTAATGTAAGAGGAGGGGATGCGCAGGACATCTAATCTTACAGATACAACCGGTGCATGTCTGTTGCCGGGTTGCACCTCCTTTATGGGGCATAACTTTACGCCGGACGTACAACTTACGCGCACCTCGCGTAGCATGCGCCGGGCACACGCACGTTCGTGAATTGACGTATTTCCCTCATTTGCATATTTGAATGGTTGATCAATGGGAGCGCCACCATGCGTCCAGCCTAAATGTGCACCCACCGTACGCCGGCGTAGGCAAGTTACGTTGGCGGGGTGAAGCCTGTTTTTAGGCGCATATTAGTTTGTGGGTCTGGCGCACAGATACGACGGCGCACATTTGCACTTACGTCTGCGTAACTTGTTATACGTCGGCGTAAGTGCTTTGTGAATCTGGGCCTTTTCTTTTGTCACGTTTTGGGGTTCTGCTACAGCAGTGGGTCTCAAACTGGTGGCCCTCCAGTTTTTGCAGAACTACAATTCCCATGAGGCATTGCAAAGCTGACAGTTACAAGCATGACTCCCATAGGCAGAGGCATGATGGGACTTGTAGTTCCGCAACAGCTGGAAGGTTTCCAGTTTGAGACCCCTGTGACAGCTACAGGGTAGCCCCAACTACATCACCACATGTATGGTCTCCCTCCTGACTCCTAGAAGAACCAAGAGGTTCTCCCTTGTAATAAGTGCTGTGGCTGTGCGCACATACCTTTTGGTTGTGTTTGCACCCAATAAATGGATATTAAAGATTGAGTCCTTTTATCCCATTTCAGGATCTCGTTACAGGGTAGCCTCATTTGCATTTTCTGCATAAAAAAACAAAACAAAAAAACACTCTGGGCCAGATTCAGAGAAGAGATACGACGGCGTATCTCCTGATACATCGTCGTATCTCTTGTCGTATCTATGCGGCTGATTCATAAAAAGGGGTGGGTGGAGTCCCCCCAGTCTATTTCAGGACCTTAAAGCGGAGGTTCACCCTAAAAACATTTTTCTAACATTACATTGTGCTCACTTCCAACATTGACAGTATGCTGATTTATTTTTATTTTTTTGCTGTACATACCGTCGTATAGCTATTCCCCCCCCCCCCCCCGGCTTCCGGGTAGTGGATCCTGCGGGAGTGGGCGTTTCTATGCAAAGGCTAAGTGATTGACGTGATGACAAAAACTTCCCCCCGGCGCATAAGGCGCGTCACCAGTTTCCGAAAGAAGCCGAACGACGGTGCGCAGGCACCTTATAGAGCCGACTCGCAGTTCGGCTTCTTTCGGAAACTCGTGACGCGCCTTATGTGGGATGCCATTAAAGTTCATGTGTGTGTAAAGGCAGGTAATTTGCATATTCTACGCCAAAAACAACGGAAGCTCCCCTAGCGGCCAACGTAATATTGCACACAATTATACGCCGCCGCATTCAAGTTACGTCGGCGGAGGAAGCCTATTTTTTAGACGTATCGGCCTTGGAGAATCGGCGTAATGATACGCCGACGCAGATTTGAAATTACGGTGGCGTATCTGGAGATACGCCGCCGTAAATGTATGCTGAATCTAGCCCATAGATTTTGGCCTTTTTTTGTGTACTTTGTTGTTTTTTGAGGTCCTTTAGATAAAAGAGGAAAAAAAATTCCAAATAGCAATAGACATTTTTGAGGAGATGGTACACATTTCTGTTGCCTTTTTTATGAATGTATACAGTAGGTGCCGCCAATTTTATATATCTAGCGCGATGGGATGGTGCTGGATATCGCCACTGTGAGGCTGTGCTTCTCGCGCTCGCCATCCTTACGAGATGCAGCGCATCCATAGGATTGTATTTCGGGCGACGAACGGATCGACAGAGCTTGGTGCTGGCTCCCGTGACGGGGGGTCGCGGGGTGGCCAATGACGCGCTGCCTGACCGCGATTATGTACAATATAGCGAAGTAATCAACTCCGGTAAAGCAAATTTGGCCAGGCTTGCTCCTTTCCACGTGTTATTGGTCTATCCCAGGCTGGCCTAAGTGTTTGTAGTGAGAGGATTCCCTATCCTGCGGTACAATCTGAGATCATGAGTTCATTCCATTGGGAATCTTTACAATCGTACTTTACAGCTGAGCGGAATCCATTTTTTTTCCTCTCGCAGTTTGTAAATAGGAAAGGTGCACCCATTATCACTTGGACTTTGGCAAGCCGGTGGAAAAACAATGTGGGAGTCTTACAATGAACATGTAACCTGAGAAGTTTTCCAGGAAATGTAATTAATAAGTAATAGCCTACATTACAAAGGCTTGATGTCTATTGATCCATGAGTAGTATACTTGCTCACTACATGTACATGTGGGAATGTGGGATAATATTGCGCAAACTATTATAAAAGAAAAACAAAAAAAAACAGAAGGCTGACGTTGCGCTAGCGTGAAATATTTAATTAATGATAGTGGAAAAATAAATAAACTGTAAGCTGCTAGCACTAAAAAGTTATGTACAACAACTCAATAAAACATAGGAAAAACAAAAGGAAATGCAGAGCTAGTGAATGATAAATAATATATAGTACATGAGAATATATATAAATATAAATACAGGCTCTTCCTAAATAAATAAAGAGAGCAAGAAAAAAAGAAAAAGTTCAGTGTGATGTGAAAGAAAAATTCTCCAGAAAGCCACTCAGTGATGAAGGGTTAAATGAGAAAAGTCCATCATTAAACTTGTGAAGAAAACTGCTGCCAAGAAAGGTGATCAAGTGAAATCCAATTTTCTGGTAATTAAAATGGTTCTTCACACCGCACACGTGAATTAAGACTGCCTGCTTACCAAAGGGAGAGACTGTTTTGCATCAGTCTCATGGAGCATAGGGAAGTCAGGTCTCCCTGGAACCAATCCGTCGGGGGATCCGCCGTTGAAGTCCTGTCAAGACGAAACGATCGTAGGGTGCCGTGACGTCATCGCGTTCCGTCCTGTACGTCGGCGGTGTTTTTCGTCCGAGTAGCGAGAGGCATCGGAGTGGAGAGACTACGGCTCTTCAGTACATTATATGCTTGATTCCCATCAACCAATTGTAAGTGCATTACTTATTAAACCCCTGTTTTCGACATACATAATACGCTATGTGAGTCCTTTCTTCTCTATCGTTTATATATTATCCCGGACCCATTGCTGAGTGTCTACTGATCATTACACGGATTGGTTCCAGGGAGACCTGACTTCCCTATGCTCCATGAGACTGATGCAAAACAGTCTCTCCCTTTGGTAAGCAAGCAGTCTTAATTCACGTGTGCGGTGTGAAGAACCATTTTAATTACCAGAACATTGGATTTCACTTGATCACCTTTCTTGGCAGCAGTTTTCTTCACAAGTTCACATCGCTGAACCAATCAATAAACATTTTTTTTTTTTACCAAAAATATGTAGAAGAATACGTATCGGCCTAAACTGAGGAATTTTTTTTTTTTTTATATATTTTTGGGGGATATTTATTATGGCAAAAAGTAAAAAATATAGCATTTTTTTCAAAATTGTCGCTCTATTTTTGTTTATAGCGCAAAAAATAAAAACCGCAGAGGTGATCAAATACCACCAAAAGAAAGCTCTATTTGTGGGGGAAAAAGGACGCCAATTTTGTTTGGGAGCCACGTCGCACGACCGCGCAATTGTCAGTTAAAGCGACGCAGTGCCGAATCGCAAAAAGTGGCCCGGTCATTGACCAGTAATATGGTCCGGGGGTGAAGTGGTTAAAGCGGAGTTTCCATCAAAAAAAAAATTCCATTATAGTGCACATTAGACCTAAAAAAAATATATATATATATATATATATTTTTTACTCACCTGGAAATGTCTGTTGTCCCACAAAATCTGCCTTCAGATTCACCTATCAGTGCCCACCAGTGCCGCCTTATCAGTGCCCATCAATGCAGCCCATTGGTGCCCATCAGTGCCCATGAGTGCAGCCTCATCAGCGTACATGACTGAAAAATTAACCGCTTGCAAAATTTTAAAACAAAATCTAAAAAAAAAAAAAATGTTTTTAATCTGTCTTTTTTTAAAAAAAAATTAACAAAAAAAAGAAAAACCGCAGAGGTGATCAAATACCAACAAAAGAAATCTCTATTTGTTGGAAAAAAATGATAAAAATGTCATTTGGGTACATCGTTGTACGACCGCGCAATTGTCATTCAAAGTGCGACAGCACTGAAAGCTGAAAAATGGTCTGGGCAGGAGAGGGGTTTAAGTGCCCAGTAAGCAAGTGGTTAACTTTTTTTTTTTCCAAAATGTTTTATTGAAAATATAGAGATAATCAGAAACATTAACATGTACAGTGCATTTCACAAGGCTGATAATTTCACAATGCGTATACAGAAGTAAGCAAACAGCAACAAGGCATCTATTCCAGTATTGCAAAATGTAAAGATAACCATTTCATATATATATTGGGGATCCTCCGAAGGGGAGAGGGACTGACCCACTCATGAAACCCCGAACAAGGGAGCAAAGGTCAATCCGAAGAGGTGTAGGGGGTCGGGGACCCTGTCTCTAAAAGAATTGCGAAATGGACCATCGCCAGCCAAACCCTCTACCGTCCACCCCTAAAGGGAACTAATCTGTGGACGGGAGGGTAACCGTGGCACTAACATAGTGGGTGAGGGTTGACATGGTCCTTAGGCTCGTAGGGTCCCCACAATTGAAACAAGGGTAAGAGTCAGCCAGGCCGGGGTGGTAGAAATGCGATATGGAATGTAGACTGAAAACTATCTCAACGCATGTAGGGGTGGACTACCCATGTAGGTCTACTTCCACTAAGAGTATGTTCCCCTGGTGGCACCCACTGAAGTTTAAACTCTGACTTAAGTTCACAGCCAATGAGAAAGAAAGCTGGGGGAGGGGGGGGGGGGGGGGGTTGAAGCAGGGAAGAAAAGGTTGTCGTTTTATCCAGCGTTCAGGTATTAACAGCTGGGGTATGTTGGTTTAGGGTGTCAGGAGGTGTAAGCGGAGCACCCGTGGACAGGGATTCCCTGTATTGTGTCCAGCACCCCCATGTGTATTTAAATTTCTCGGCCATGTCCTTTGCTTGATGGATGATCCTTTCCATCTCCTCAATCTTAGTAACCCTATTGTGCCAGCAAGTGGTTAACTTCATATGATTAGAAATGTTATTGAATGGCAAAATATATGTATAGTTTATACTATAAAAAAAAAAAATTGCTGTGTGTCGCTAAAGTGTTTGGGGTTTTCTTGTTAAAAAAAAAAAGTATTCAGGTTGGACTTAGTAATACAGGCCCAGATTCACGTAGAGCTGCGCATATTTAGTTTGTCGTAACACGTGTCATTTAAGTTACGGCTGCTGAATTTTGTGGCATAAGTGCCGTATCCACAGAGTATTTGCGCCCAAATGTGCGCCAGCGTAACGTAAATTCCGAGGCGTAAGGCAGGGTAATTGAAAGTGGGAAGGAAGTGGGCGTGCTCCATTGAAATGAGCCGTGACCCCATGCAAATGAAGGGCTGGCCGTACTGCGCATGCGCGCACGAATCTGCACCTCACTGGGCATGCTCAGAACTCGGCCCGGCGCAATCAGTGAGATAGGAAATAGGCCAAGCAGACTTAGTGAGATACGCCCTGTGTATAAATAGCCCCAGACAAACGCCCTTCCTTTGCAAAAGTACATCCCTGTGTTCCCTTTCCTGAAGCAAGGTGCTTTTGCTCTGTTGTCTGTGGCTGTGTGTTGGTTTGTGTAGGAGAGTAGTAGGTAAGAGTTATTGGATAGTGTTAGAGGAGTTTGTATTAGGTGTTTATTTGTTCTGAGTGTTTTTTGTGTCTGTTTTTTCTGTGTGGTTTTTGGAGTCTGTATTAGCTGTCAGTTTGGTGCTGAGTGTTGGGTGTTATGGCACACAAGAGGAGAAAGCTGAACTTCTCTGTTAGGGAGAAGCAAATCCTCGCTAGGGCCATCACCCGATATGGGCGTTTTTTACATGGCCCTGAGAGCCGGGATGCCCCCCTGGCCAGGAAGAAGGCGATCCTCCAGGAGATTACGGATCAGATCAACGCGGGGGGGGGGGAGACGAGGACCCCCAGTGGCATCGCTAAGAAGATCAATGATCTCAGAAGCCTGGTCTGTGATAAGGTGGCCAAGATTACAGCGCATGCCAGGGGCACTGGAGGGGGGCCACCTTGCCCCATCAGGCTGACTGAGGAGGAGTGGGCAGTGCCCCGGTGCTTCCACAGCCAACAAGTGGTGGGCCTGCCTGGCTTTGACTCCGAGGAGGCCGTCAGGACAGGTAAGTTTTTATTTCTATCTGGTGAGTAGCATGTGTGGGTGGGGGAAGGGAATACGTGCCAAGAGTGTGGATCCTCCAACCTGTGTATGTTTTGTGTCATCCACAGATGGCCAGGAGGTTGCTGGGCCATCAGGCCAGTCTGCACCATCCCCCGGACAACAGGCTGCAGAAGAGCCCCAAGAAGGGCAGGAGACCTCAGGGGAGGGGAGTGGCCACACCTCACATCATGAGGAGAGTGAGGGGGAGGAGGATGAGGGGGGTTGGTTGTGGATGATCGGATGGACCTTGCCAGGGAAATCCTTTTGAATTTGGATGTGGCTCCCCCTGAGGCTGGCAGCAGCCAGGCCTCCATCAGGGGTAGCCCCTCCCACTCCTCCCCCAACAGGGCTCCCGCCCCAAGGGTCTCTCTCTCCCCTCCTCCCAGGCCACAAGCCTCAGCTGCAGGCAGGAAGGCCACCCAGAAGACCAGGGGGGTGGCCAAGTTTATGCCGGCCAATCTGCGGAGGGACCAGGCCCGGCAGACCCAACATCTGGGTCAGGTCACCCGGACTTTTTGCCCAAATGGAGGACAGCCTGGGCTCAATTAAGGACTCGGTCAGTGAATTGAGCACAAACTCGTTGGCGGTCATAACTTGCATTTGTGACCTGCAGAACGCCACAGCAGGCGTGGCCCTGGAGGTAAGTACCCTGACCCAGGCTGTCAACACAAATACCCAGGCTGTCCAGGCCAATATGGCTGCCCTCACTGTGGGCCTGATCAGGATAGCCGTGGCCTTGGAGGGCAGGCCAGCAGGAGGACAGTCACCAGGGGAGGCTCCTCCTTCCCCTGCTCCCCCCCATGAGTCTCCCCTGGTTGGCCGTGGCCGGCCCAGGCGTAGCTCACGCCGCCGCCATTAATGTAGGATGTACTTTTTTTTATTTTTTATTCTACTGTGATTATGATTTGGTTTATGTGTGTGAATGATGTATGAATGTGGGGGTGACATTCCTGGTCAAAAAGGGTGTCACCCTCAGTTTTGGTGGAGTAGGGATCCCCAGGACCAGGGAGAAGTGATCCCAGGTCCATGTGAATGGTGTATGAATGCACAGTGACATAATTGGAGCCTTGACGGGGCGTTGCTGCTCCCTAGTACCATGGGGGGTACTTGGGTCTAATCCAATTCGATGAGGATGTGATGTGTCTGTGCTAGGGACCACAGTGGGTGTGCATGCATGCATTCTCATTGTGCCATGAATAATGTGTGTGTTTACTGTGCAAAGATGCATTCTGCGAGGCGTCTCCTGGCTGCTGTTCCCTCAGAAGAGGGGGTACTCTTGGTTACTAAAGTCACTAGTATAGCTATGAGCATGGATGCCCCTGGCATGTTGGCATACAGATTGTTGTCCTGCAAGTGTGTGTGCTCAGCTCTTCCCTAACGGTGTTGCTTTAGCTGACATTTACACGGCTGGTGTAAAGTTAGGGCAGCTTTTATAAGGTGTAACTTTCCGCCGTGAAACTAGCAGATGCGCACAGGGCGTAGCCTACGCCGCACAAGCGTACTTTTGTGGATCGCTGTATCTCCTTCATTTGCATATTTAACCAGCAAATTAATGGTGTGTCTAGTGTATTTTGCGCTTCAAGATGCGCCGGTGTAATCGTGTTACGTCGGACGGAAAAATCTGTTTTTCAGGCGTATTTCGTTTTGAGGATACGGCGCAAGGATACACGCGGCGCTTTTTTGAATTACGCCGCGCATCTCTAGATACGTCGGAGTAAGTGCTTTGTGAATCTGGCCCACAGTATATTTAATAGTGAAATAACTTTACCCAAAAAGTTTAGTCATGGGGGTGGCAAATGTGCCTCTGCTACCCCTTCAACCCATATATTTAGGTAAAGCTCTTTTATAACTTTTGGAAAAGTTTTTTTTTTTTGTTGCCTGCGCTTTTATGCTCAGATGACAACCGCTTCCCCTAGATTCTTCTCATGGTTGCACAACGACAGGAAGTGAGGAAAAATCTCCCCAAAAGGGTCACTGGCAGGATAACTTTTTTTTAACACTGTCATTTACAATTATTCTCCGTATCTACTGTAATGGAAAAGGACTTTACACTGTGATGGGTCAATAGACAATAAATGGCAACATACAATAGATAAGCTTATCATTTCCATTATTACTCATTTAGATAACATGGAAAACATTTCTTTAAGGAAAATGTAACAATTCTTATCAGTCCCTACCCTCAAAGGAGCATCCTGTACACTCTAATGCCCCTAGGGCAGGGCTGTCTTAATGCATGGGCACACTTGGGCACTGTCCAGGGGCCCCAGGTGCATGGGGGGCACATGATCAGGGCATGGAAAAGGTGCGGGTGCTGTGTACTCTTTGACAGGAGTAGCTGTAATGTCACTCCTGTCAGAGGGGGCACATGGCTGGCTTCTGCTTGAGAGAGGATTCAGCTTTCTCCTTCCTCCTGTAGGGGGTGGAAGAGAGCAGGCACTGAGACTGAGAACTCACCTCAGTCTCAGCACATGAGAGAGAGGAAGAAAACTGTGATGGGGGAACCTGATGTATGGGGACATCTGATGTATATGATTACAGTGATAGGGAAACATGATGTAAGGGGGTCCTGATGCAGACTCATTGGCGCCCCAGCGAATTACTTTGCCCAGGGGCCCATGATGCTATTAAGAGGACACTGCCCTAGGGTGGTCATTCACATTCACATGATGGGGCCAAAATAAGAAAACAAGTAAACCTGGAATAACATACAAACTCTACGTAGATTGTGTGCTTCATAGGAAACAATTCAATGCAAGACTGCTCAACCCAGGGGCACTCCTTGGTGGCAACTTTTCAAAAAGTAAAAATGTGCATACTGCCAGTGGTCTGGGATTGGCACTCTAGAGTGCAGAATACTGCCAGATGTTCTTTAGCCGCTTGCCGACGAGCACACGACGATATACGTCGATACAATGGCATGGCTGGGCAAATGGGTGTACAGGTAAGTCCTCTTTAAGATGCGGCACTGTGGGCTCACTAGGGTTGCCACCTGTCCGGGATTCAGCCAAAGTGTTCGGGTTTGGCTTAAAGAAAAGGTGGCAACACTAGGGCACACGCGTGCCCGCCGTGAGCTCCGTGAGTCCGACCGTGGGTCCCGCGGACTTGATACCCCCCCCATGTCAAAATCAGCAGCCCCACACTGTGCCAACGCTTCTGCAGCAAGAACCGCCATCGTTGTTTTTTTTTTTACAAGCGCAAGTTGAACCGTAAGATAATGTTCACAAATAAATAAATGTTTCACTTTTTTTCATAATCCCAAACCGGCGTCCCGTGTGTGAGATTTTGAGGTCCCCAAGAGATAAAAAGTTTTTGAAATCCTTGTCATCTGTTAGGAAGCACATTTTCGGTGTCCATATTCTCGGTTGGGGGTCCAGATACAAGAGGGCCCTTGGTTTTCTCGAGTTCTGAGCATCTTTTTTGGCAATAACACAAAGGCTCTAAAACAAATACTTCAGGGTTGAAGCGCACAAGACAAACATAGTGAAGAAACTTGTAGGGAAATGTTTTCTCCCGCTGGAGCAAACGTATTTCACGTTGGATGCGATCCCGAGTGCGTTGTAAGTCTGGGCGCCAAGTTCGCAGATGTTTCTGGTGCTGCAGCCTCTAATGGCGGTCTTCGCAGATGTCGTTTCTGTTGGGAAAGTCACAAAAAGGCCTTCGTTAAATCAGTAAAACATTGTGGGCTAGATTCAGGTAGCCGGGCGCATTGTTACGGCGACGTATCGTATTTACGCTACGCCGCCGTAAATCAGAGAGGCAAGTGCTGTATTCACAAAGCACTTGCCTCCTAAGTTACGGCGGCGTAGCGTAAATGGGGCTGGCGTAAGCGCGCCTAATTCAAATGAGGATGAGGGGGGCGTGTTTTATGTAAATGGGTGGTGATCCAAAGTGATTGACGTTTTTTACGAACGATGCATGCGCCGTCCGTGTACATATCCCAGTGTGCATTGCTCCAAAGTACGCCGCAAGGACGTATTGGTTTTGACGTGAACGTAAATGACGTCCAGCCCCATTCACGGACGACTTACGCAAACAACGTAAAAATTTCAAATTTTTACGCGGGAACGACGGCCATACTTAACATTGACTAGGCCAGCTAGGGGACAGCTTTATCTTTACGCGGCGTAACTCTTACGGAAACGGCATATCTTTACTGCGCCGGGCGCACGTACGTTCGTGAATCGGCGTCACCTAGCGGCCGGCATAAATATTGCACCCTTAGATAGGTTTAAGTGTATCTCAGTTTGAGCATACACTTTAACTTACGACGGCGCAGATTCCGAGTTACGTCGGCGTATCTACTGGTAACTCTTTATGAATCTGCCCATGAGTTTTAAATCATAGTGATGGATTCACCTGTGGTGAATGTTTGGTGAATGTCACATTTCTGACTTTAGAAATCAGCCCCCATAGGGTTTCATTTTCTCTACCTGTTAGACCTGAAGTCTGGAGGAAACACGAGTCCTCGTTCCCTGTACATTGCACTCTCTCTGTAGTGAGGCAGTCGGTGTCTTGCGCCATGCAGTTTTGACACTTCATTCCATTTTGGGTTGAATTGTCTGCTGAAACTTTAGGGGGGAAAAAAAAAAAACATAAAAATTAATGAAGGTCAATTAAAGAGACTCTGTCGCCAAAAAGCACCTAAAAATCAAGTACTACAAATGCTTACAGTAAGTATTCGACAAATTATGAACCTTTACATAGACAACTTCTTTGTTTGATTAAGAGCTGGTTCACACTGGGGCGGCACGACTTCGGGGGCGACTCGGCAAGGCGTCCTGAAGACGACTTCAGAGGCGACTTGCAAAATGACTTCTGTACACCCCCAAAGTCGTACAAGAACCTTTTTCTAAGTCGGAGCGACTTGCGTCGCTCCTATTAGAACGGTTCTATTGAATAGAATGGCACGCGACTCGTCAGGTGGCTTGGAATACCATATATGACAACATCTCTAGGTGTATCATGTATGACAATATCTCTAGGGGTATCATGTATGACAATATCTCTAGGTGTACCATGTATGACAATATCTCTAGGGGTATCATGTATGACAATATCTCTAGGGGTATCATGTATGACAATATCTCTAGGGGTATCATGTATGACAATATCTCTAGGTGTATCATGTATGACAATATCTCTAGGTGTATCATGTATGACAATATCTCTAGGGGTACCATGTATGACAATATCTCTAGGGGTATCATGTATGACAATATCTCTAGGGGTACCATGTATGACAATATCTCTAGGCGTACCATGTATGACAATATCTCTAGGTGTATCATGTATTGCAATATATCTAGGGGTATCATGTATGACAATATCTCTAGGGGTATCATGTATGACAATATCTCTAGGGGTATCATGTATGATAATATCTCTAGGTGAACCATGTATGATAATATCTCTTGGTGTACCATGTATGACAATATCTCTAGGGGTATCATGTATGATAATATCTCTAGGTGTACCATGTATGACAATATCTCTAGGGGTATCATGTATGACAATATCTCTAGGTGTATCATGTATGACAATATCTCTAGGTGTATCATGTATGACAATATCTCTAGGTGTATCATGTATGACAATATCTCTAGGGGTATCATGTATGACAATATCTCTAGGTGTATCATGTATGACAATATCTCTAGGGGTATCATGTATGACAAAATCTCTAGGTGTATCATGTATGACAATATCTCTAGGTGTATCATGTATGACAATATCTAGGGGTATCATGTATGACAATATCTCTAGGTATATCATGTATGACAATATCTCTAGGTGTATCATGTATGACAATATCTCTAGGGGTTTCATGTATGACAATATCTCTAGGTGTATCATGTATGACAATATCTCTAGGTGTATCATGTATGACAATATCTCTAGGTGTATCATGTATGACAATATCTCTAGGGGTACCATGTATGACAATATCTCTAGGGGTATCATGTATGACAATATCTCTAGGGGTATCATGTATGACAATATCTCTAGGGGTACCATGTATGACAATATCTCTAGGGGTACCATGTATGACAATATCTCTAGGTGTATCATGTATGACAATATCTCTAGGTGTATCATGTATGACAATATCTCTAGGGGTATCATGTATGACAATATCTCTAGGGGTACCATGTATGACAATATCTCTAGGGGTACCATGTATGACAATATCTCTAGGGGTACCATGTATGACAATATCTCTAGGGGTACCATGTATGACAATATCTCTAGGTGTATCATGTATGACAATATCTCTAGGTGTATCATGTATGACAATATCTCTAGGGGTATCATGTATGACAACATCTCTAGGTGTATCATGTATGATAATATCTCTAGGTGTATCATGTATGACAATATCTCTAGGGGTATCATGTATGACAAAATCTCTAGGTGTACCATGTATGACAATATCTCTAGGTGTACCATGTATAACAATATCTCTAGGGGTATCATGTATGACAATATCTCTAGGTGTATCATGCATGTATCAAGCACTGCAGACCTTTTAGCTCTGAGGAAAGGGGTTCTCCCCTGAAACGCGTCAGCCCTAGCCACGGTCACGGATCGAAACAATATCGTGCTATGCCGATGGTGTTGGTTCTTTGCTGCATTGTGATTCAAGGCCTGTTTTTAACACTCCTTTTGTGAGTATTATGATTTGTTTTTATTGATTTAATAAAATCCACCAAACAGTATCACACTAGGTCGGTGCGCCCTCCGTTTTTCCTCTTTTGTATCATGTATGATAACATCTCTAGGTGTATCATGTATGATAATATCTCTAGGTGTATCATGTATGACAATATCTCTAGGGGTACCATGTATGACAATATCTCTAGGTGTACCATGTATGACAATATCTCTAGGGGTATCATGTATGACAATATCTCTAGGGGTATCATGTATGACAATATCTCTAGGGGTATCATGTATGACAATATCTCTAGGGGTACCATGTATGATAATATCTCTAGGTGTACCATGTATGACAATACCTCTAGGGGTACCATGTATGATAATATCTCTAGGTGTACCATGTATGACAATACCTCTAGGGGTACCATGTATGACAATATCTCTAGGTGTACCATGTATGACAATATCTCTAGGGGTATCATGTATGACAATATCTCTAGGTGTATCATGTACAGTATGACAATATCTCTAGGTGTATCATGTATGACAATATCTCTAGGTGATCACTCACATTCAGCATTAGGTAGGTTGCAGTTGTTGGTGGAACAGAGGGTCACCAGCTTCATTGTGCCTTTGAGGAAGGTTGCACTACCAGCGATGCCACACTGGTATATAGGTGAACACGTGTCGGTATATCTTTCATAGCTGGCATCACCTGTGTAGAATGTCAGAACCAAGTAATATTAATTATTATAGTGGATCTTCCATGGATATAGTAAAGACTTCAAGTGGTTCTCCAACTTACCCATCGTTGTTAGGGCATGGACAGTGCTACATATGGAGCCACTAGGGCAGCTTACATTTGTTCCTGGGCAATAGGTGCTGCTGGCATTGCCTGAAGTACAAATAACAACATATTAACATTTTGGAAAAAAAATAACAGTAAAGCCCTGTACACACGATCGGTTTGTCTGATGAACAGACCGATGGACCAGTTTCATCGGACAAAACGATCGTGTGTGTGTGGAAGTCCATCGGTCAAAAATCCATGCATGCTCAGAATCAAGTCGACATGCTTGGAAGCATTGAACTTCGTTTTTTTTCAGTACGTCGTTGTGTTTTACGTCACCGCGTTCTGACACGATCGTTTTTTTTTAACCGATGGTGTGTAGGCACAACTGACCATCAGTCAGCTTCATCAGTTAACCGATGAAAACGGTCCATCAGACCGTTCTCATCGGATGGACCGATCGTGTGTACGCGGCATAACCCGTTCCACGGTCCAGCGACACGCTGCCCGGAGCTTCGCTCGTCTCCCCTCACTTCTCCGCCGGCGCCTCCATTGTAACTGTGGGCACTTTGGCCATGACAGCTTTTGGCTTCACGGCCGGGGCACTCACTGCGAATGCGCGAACAACGCAGCGTTCCCTGAATGGACAGGCGATCGCCTGGGACCTGTTAAGTGTCCCAGGTGATCACCTACAGGGAGGGGCCGCCAAAAGGCGATATGACGTATCGCCTAAGCCAGGGGTTGACAAATTTGCTTGGAATCTAGGAGCCCACTAAAAAAGTTAGGAGCCTGAAAACGTGCCCCGTCCCGACGAGCTTGCGCGCAGAAGCGAACACATACGTGAGCAGCGCCCGCATATGTAAACGGTGTTCAAACCACACATGTGAGGTATCGCCGCGATTAGTAGAGCGAGAGCAATAATTATAGCCATAGACCTCCTCCATAACTCAAAACATGCAACCTGTAGATTTTTTTAAACGTCGCCTATGAAAATTTTAAAGGGTAAAAGTTTGTCGGCATTCCACGAGCGAACGTAATTTTGAAGCATGACATGTTGGGTATGAATTTACTCGGCGTAACATTATCTTTCATAATATTAAAAAAAATGGGGATAACTTTACTGTTGTCTTATTTTTTATATAAAACAAGGGTATTTTTTTCCCAAAAAAGTGCATTGTAAGACCGCTGCGCAAATAGGGAGTAACAGAAAGTATTGCAACGATCGCCATTTTATTCTCTAGGGAGTTAGGATAAAAAATATATATAATGTTTGGGGGTTCTAATTAGAGGGAAGAAGATGGCAGTGAAAATAGTGAAAAATTACATTAGAATTGCTGTTTAACTTGTAATGCTTAACTTGTAATACCAACGGCCACCACCAGATGGCGCCAGCTCACACAAGGAAGAGCTGGGGACTTCACAAAAAAAAAAAAAAATGTTTTGCCCACCTTCCAAGCCAAGTCGCCAGGATGCTATTTCTAGTCGCCATGGCGACCGGGATTTGTCGAGCCCTGGCCTAAGCGGTCCCTGGGCGGAAGGAGGAAGTGGGACAGGAAGTCCCACTCCTACTGAAGACCCCCACCCCTCCCCCCCCCCAAAAAAATTACATGCCAATGAGTGGTTTAAGCGGAAGTTCCACTTTTGGGTGGAACTCCGCTTGAAGTAGATATACTTTAATTACCTCCACAGTAGCAGTTTGGCTGGTAAACCACCATCATTCCATTGACACTGTATTCTTGATTGCTGCAGATGCTTTGTCGTGCACACCCTCGAACTGCTGACACTTTTCCTGTACAAAGAAATTTATATAAATACTTTCCATAAAAATCTGAAATTTGAACTAGAACAGTAAAACATTAGAGATATTAAAGGAACGTGTTCAGATAAGAGTTACAATAATGCCACCAACAGTGTTTGAATAGTGAAAACACATTAAAGTTTACTTTTCCCCAACGTGTGCTCAAAAAGCAAAGAAGGGTTGCCAAGAAAGGGTAACACCATCACTGGTTCTTAGATGTTTTTCCACCAATGATTTTGCGATTAGTGTGCACTGTATATAATAATAAACAGAGTGCACAAAATCTCTAACCAGAAAAATCTTTATGTCGCCTGAGGATGTCCTTTGCATAGACGAAACACGTAGAGAGGAAGCTAGCAGCCTATGACATCATCACACAGGCAGGTGTACTGCTGCGTGGTATTTTTGAGCTTTTGTTACCCTAATAAGCTTGTGAGTATATCTGCATGAAATAAATTGGGTTTTTAAGCAATATTACACTATGGTCCTTTGTATTTTCCTCTAAATCTTACTGTGGAGAATTGCGCTTTCCTGACATCCAGTGGAGGTGTCATGGATATGCAATAGCTGTCATGGATATGCAATAGCCTGGCAGCTTACCTGTGTTTCCATCTGTTCAGTAGAGGCCTGACTCTGTTCTGGTTCCCTTTTTATCACTTCCTCTTCCTGTATGGCCCCACCCAGGCCAGCCCAGGAAGTCTTTATTAACTGTTGCTCTACAGGTCTGCAGTGCTGTTCAACAGTGTAGTTTGCTAGTTCCTGTTTCCAGTGTGCTACGATCATCTTTCCGTGTACCGTTTTCGGCTTGTTCCTGACTTCTGCTGTTTGCCTGTGCCCCTGACCATTTGCCTGTCCCACGGTTATCCTTGTCTGCCTGTGCCCCTGACCATTTTCCTGTCCCACGGTTATCCTTGTCTGCCTGTTACCCTGACCTCGGCCTACCCATCACCACCGTTTGTCCTGCTGGCTGCTTCCCCTCTCTCCCTGCGGAACGTGACCTAGGGAATCTCGGGGACGCGACCTGGATCCAGTTGTGGCCAAGACCATCCCCACCATCAGGGGCCCTGGTGAATACAAAACTGGGTCTTAGACTCCATGCCCTGGGTGATCTTGGGTTCACACTTCGTTCCTGCTTGCAGCAATCGGCTATAGGGTTCACCACCCTGTGGTGCATCCCGGACCCCAACGGGGTGCACTTGTCGCCTGGCCACAGGTGACCTGACAGGAGGACTTGGTGGGTGTGGAGGTTGTTACCGTACCCTGGTGTGATTCGCATTTGGTGTATCCTGCGCTAGTGATCTCTTATAATCTGGAGATCCTGATTATCCGGTAAGGTAAATCATATATCCACTGTATGGCCGAGGTGGTTTGGGACTAAAACATGTGGAACTGTGGCATTTCATTTTCACATGATATTTCACAACAAGACTCTACATCCCCCCACCGTCTTTAACCAGTTGCCTCCCGAGGACGTCATATGATGTCCTCGACTTTGTGCGGCGGAGATCACCGTTATCGTTAACAGGACTGCTCACAGGAAAGATGGATATCTCGGTTGTGGTAGCAGCTGCTGCCGTTACCGAGATATCCATCTTTAAAGTGCCAACGTGTATGTACGTGAGCGGGTCCTTAAGTGGTTATTTGGACATGTCGAAATTGGGGGTTGAAGTAACTATGGCATACCAGCTATATTTGTAGTATAGAGAGCGCACACATTTTCCTCTCCTGTGCATTGCATAGTTTGCTGATTGTAACACCAACTGGAGGAAGGATTCTGGCATGCTGAACAGGTCACACCGTTGGGCTGAAGGCCAGTTGATGATACTGAAAAAAAAAAAATGAACATAAAAGCTTAGCTTATCTTTCACAAGTTGTTGTGCAGCAATGATGTCAACTCAACCAAAGCCTAAGGACACGTACATGATTGCATGGTGGCTAAGTGGTAGGCACTTTTTCCTTCCAGCCTAAATGATATAAACAGTTTTTTGTACTCTGCAATGTGCCACATGATATACTATATGGCCAAAAGCTTGAAGACCTAGCCCACATTGGGCATTCCAATTCATCCAAAGGTATTCAATAGGGATGAGGTCAGGGCTTGGTGCAGGCCACTTGAATTCCTCTACACCAGTGGTTCGCAACCTTTCAAGTGTCGTGACCCCTTGATAACATTTCCCAAGTTGTGGGGACTCCTAACAGTAAAATTATTTTCGTAGCGTGGGTTGCCAGCACCCAAGGCAAGACAAGTGATTTGCATCCCCAACCCACGGACATTTAGCGCTCTGAGTCCCTTCCACGCGTACAACATTAAAACCCCTTATGGTATATTTTAGGACGGTGATGGTGAACCTTGGCACCCCAGATGTTTTGGAACTACATTTCCCATGATGCTCATGAACTCTGCACTGTAGTTGAGCATCATGGTATATGTAGTTCCAAAACATCTGGGGTGCCAAGGTTCGCCATCACTATTTTTTCCCCATCCATCTCTCTAGCCGTCTTTCTTGTTCTTTCTCTTATTCTTTCTCTTCCTTTTTATTTGTTCCTCCCCCTCTTTTCCTCTCCTTTCCATGCATTCTCTATTTTTATTCCTTCTCTTACTCCTTGGTGGGGGGGTAGGATTAGATGAGTGGTAGTGGTTTGTTCTCCTTTCTTTCCCTTTTATCTCTCTCTATCCTAATTTCTTGTTTTTTCCCCCATCCCTCTCTCTAGCCGTCTTTCTTGTTCTTTCTCTTATTCTTTCTCTTCCTTTTTCTTTTCCCCCCCCCCCCCCCTCTTTTCCTCTCCTTTCCATGTATTCTCTATTTTTATTCCTTCTCTTACTCCTTGGTGGGGGGGTAGGATTAGATGAGTGGTAGTGTTGGCGGGGAGTTGGGATGAGTGGCAACGCTGGGGGGAGCTCTGATCAGCCAACTCAGGTGCTCTTGATAAAGGTCAACTGCTGATCTGAGAACAGTAGTGTTGACTTTTAATGGCAACTATAATTACAGGTAGTGTTACTCACTGTGTCTCCGGCTTCACTGTCTCTCTGACTTTGTGGTGTCTCGTAGCAGTGACACCTATGCCGAAATCAGTAAATGGGGTCTCCTCCAGCCCCTCCCACTTCACATTCCTCACCAGTCAGCTGGCCTCTAGTCTCTGTCCCCCCAGCCATGTCATGAACTGAATGGGCGGCTGCAAAGTGGTTGAGTGGGCGACCGCTGGCTCCAGGAACAGCCCTACTGGGCGGCCACAGGCTCCAGGAACAGCCCTGCTGAAAGGTGGCAAAAAGGCTGGGAGAGCAGCACGGGCTTTAGGAACAGCCCAGGATTCGGTGACCCCTGGAAAATCATTATTTGACCTCTGAGGGGGTCCCAACCCCCAGGTTGAGAACCACTGCTTTACACCAAACTCCTCAAACCATGGCTTTATGGGGCTAGTTTTCTGTTATGGCGATTCTTGACTTCTGTGCACTGATTTAGTAATTATAATCGCCTCGATGAGTTGAGGGAGGGTTCTTACCTGACAGAATGGATGAAGAACAGTTGTCAAAAGCACAACATGAAGTGGATGTCTTGATGTTGTCATTAAAAGAGCTAGCGCTTCCAGCTATGTCACATTGGTTTTGAGGCGCACACGATCGGATGTATCTTGTTGACTTTGATCCACCTGTTATTAGTGTACAGAAATAAAATAAAATATACTGGTGGAAAACATGTTGCTCCTCCTGCCTCCCCACTATACAGCATCACTGTATGTGTTCATTCCTAATTATATATAAAGCCACAATTTTTTTTTTTGAATAAAGCCTTTTGCAAAGTAACCTGAGTTCCTTGTCTCACATAAAACATGCACACAAAATCAAAACCTTTGCTTGCCCATTGCATTTGTCCACCCACCATGACATGATTACATCAGTTTACTTAGCCACTTAAGGACCATTGTGGCCTATTGCTGACATTTGCTGCTTACAAGTTAAAATCAGTATTTTTTTTTTATAGAAAATTACATAGAACCCCCAAATATATTATATATATATATATATATATATATATATATATATATATATATATATATATATATATATATATATATATATATATATATATTTAGCAGAGACCCTAGAAGATAAAATGGTGATCATTTTTAGTCCCAAACCCTCCCCCCCTTTTATCCATCTAGGGATGGAGGCCTGTGGTAGTTTCCATCATATGCCTCATCTAAAGTCCCAACCCTATCCCCCCCCTTTTTTTTTTAACACTATCCAGGGATGGAGATGCGTTTCAGGAGTGGAATAAAGTGCCTCCACAGATCTACCACCGACAGTCAATTATGCATTGTCATTTTCTGACTAGCTGACCCAGTTTGAAGTGGTCCGCCTTTAGTTTGGTGGTATTTTGGTTTGGTAGGCATGCTTGGTTCCACTCCTGCATTTCTTTTGTTTTTCCAGTGCTCTTTTTTGCCAGACCAACTATAGGTAGGGACGGGTTTAGGTGATCACTTGCCCCCTATCTATTGATTAGCACTCCTGTGCTCATTTTTAGGAGACACAGTTAGGACTGCAGTACACGGAGTGCCTTGTCGTTGGCCTGCAGCTTACACAGGTATTTGCAAATACATGCAACTAAACCTCTGTTTTTAATGCGTACAGCTAGACAGATTAATTTGGTTTAGTGCTTTTTTGGTTGGTAACTTTGAGCCTGGCTATTATGGAAACATTTTTTATATTCCATATATATATATTTAATCGCATACTGCTAAAAACGCATCTCATTTAAAGTCCCAAAACCTCCCCCCATTTTATCTACTTTAAATACTTTATGTCACACCGTATTTGCGCAGTGGTCTTACAATACACCTTTTTGAATAAAAAAAAAGGGAAACAGTAAAGTTAGCCCAATTTGTTTGTACAAATTGAAAGATGATGTTATGCTGAGTAAAAAGATACCCAACATGTAACGCTTTAAAATTACACACACTCGTGAAATCGCAACAAACTGCGGTCTCCATAGACGACGCTTACATTTTTTTACAGGTAACCTGTTTACAGGTAACCTGTTTAGAGTTTCAGAGGAGGTCTAGTGCTAGAATTAGTGCTCTCTCTCTAACATTCGCGGCGATACCTCATGTGTGGTTTGAACACTGGTTTGAACACTGTTTACATATGTGGGCGCTGTACACTGACCCTTTAAAAAAAAAATATTTGATCACTTTTTTTCATAATAGAAGGAATGTAAACATCCCTTGTAATAGAAATAAGTATGACAGGTCCTCCTTATTGTGAGATCCGGGATCAAAAAGACCTCAGGTCTCCAAAAAATGCCCTTAAAGGCCATTGGGCGGAAGTGACGTTGGAACGTCGCTCCAGTCCTCCAAGGGCATAGAGTCGAGTGGGGGCCATCTCGCCCTCACTCAACTTCCTGTCCATTGCAACAGGGGATCGGATCTTTTCTCCTTTACCAACGGCTCTGGTAAGCGGGGAAATGACCAGGAAGCGGCGAGAGGGGCACCTCTCCTACTGCCTATAAAAGTGATCCCGTGGCTAATCCACTGCCGGGACCACTTTTATCAGGAGCCGAATCGCTCACTGTGGTTAAAAATACTGGAATTAGTGCAGCGGAGGTCCACTTTCATTCTAAAAGGAAGAATGCCTTTAAATGTAACTTACTGACAGTGGATTCTGTATATGAGGTTGCACACACGTAGCCGGGAGAGCAAGTGGAACTTTTACCCATGCAGTTTGAGTCCGTAGTGTTCATACATTCTATGCATGACAAATTATAACCTAAAAATGAATAGAAACAGAGGAGAGAAGTCAGTACAATATGTTGCAAACTTTGGCTTATGTTTAAGACCAGGGGAGGACTCTAGAGATGATGCAACCATAACAGTCCACAAAGCCAAGAAACATTCTAGGTCACAGTGGTTCTCAACTCCTGTCCTCAGGACCCACTAACAGGCCAGGTTTGCAAGATAACTGAAATATATCACAGGTGATATCATTTGCTGCTCAGTGATTGCAGTATTCTAGAATGCATTTCCCCAAGGTAATACTTAAAATCTGGCCTGTTAGTGGGTCCTGAGGGCGGGGGTTGAGAACCACAGTTCTAGGACCTTGGAAGCTGCATGCAGCCCTTGGCCAACAACAGGGTCAATCCCAAAAAATTGGTTTATGACGATGAGGAGGAGATGGAGATTGGCCTTGCTGTAACATAATGCTGGCATTGGTGGCCAGTTTATAAGCTCCCAACAAGAGCTTAAAGGGGTTGTAAAGCTTTTCGCTCTTTCACCTTAATGCATCCTATTCATTAAAGTGTAAAAAACATCCGATGCTTCCCACACCATCATCTGATCCACAATCAGTCAAACAATAGTTACGGTAAAGTCAACCTATGGAAGGCTGTGGACTTTCAAGTATTTACATATTCCTAACAAGTAGTAAATGAGTTTAAAAACAAGCCTCCACTGACCTCTGCCAGCACTGTGGAGAAATGTGTCTTCAAAAAATAAAGCAGAAGGGCTAAAGTCCTTCTCTTTAGCACCTTACCACTGTCCTCGTTCTCAGAGCTTCTGCTATATGTTTATATTGAATATTAGAAGGCTGGAAGACTGCTAAGTCACTGTTGGAAAGGGGATTTGGGCAAAGCTTTTAAGTCATTGCTAGGAAGAGAAGTAGGGGAAGCTGAACTGCTAAATTATAGCTGGAAAGTGGAGTAGGGGGAGCTGAGCTACTAGGTATCTGTATTGGGTGTTGAGCTGCTAAGCCATCACTGGGAAGAGGAGTATGGGATGCTGAGCTACTAAGCTTTTGCTACAGAGTGGATTATGGGGAACTGAGCTGCTAAGCCATCACTACGAAGAGGAGCAGGGGGAGCTGAGCTGCTAAGTCATCACTGGAAAGAGGAGTATGGGGAACTGAGCTGCTAAGCCATCATTGGGAAGAGCATTATGGGAATCTTAGCTGCTAAGCCTTTGCTACGAAGTGGATTATGGGGAACTGAGCTGCTAAGCCATCGCTACGAAGAGGAGCAGGGGGAGCTGAGCTGCTAAGTCATCACTCACTGGCAGGGGTCAAGTCCTGGGGAAAAAAGTGTGGGAACTCCCACCCAAGATCCACTCCCCCACCAATAAAAATCAAATGATACGCTCATATGCATAATTACTAAACCGCATGTTTTTTCTAAATCCCACGATAACTCGCGGCAGACCTCCGCAATGTCTCCTGGGAACAATGACAAAAGCTCCCAGGAGACATTGCGGCATCGAGGAAGTGACGGACTACCCGCACACTACCTGATGAATCCATATATAGGAAGCGGCCAGTAACATAAAGGATTACTAAGGTTCGCCTGCCCCTGACAGTGACTCGAGCTGGGCATCGCCGCTTAGTGAAGGATTGGATCGGGCGGCTCGGTTGCTCTCGGCTGCTCTAGTCCTGCAAAGGGAACTGAGTTCCTGCTGTGAAAAAAGTGCAGGAACTCCGTTCCCACGCGTTCCCGCAGGACTTGAACCCTGCTCACTGGTAAAACAAGTATGGGGAGCTGAGCTGCTAAGTCATCACTCACTGGTAAAACAAGTATGGGGAGCTGAGCTGCTAAGTCATCACTGGAAAAAGGAGTATGGGGAACTGAGCTGCTAAGCCATCATTGGGAAGAGCATTATGGGATGCTGAGCTGCTAAGCCTTTGCTAAGAAGTGGATTATGGGGAACTGAGCTGCTAAGCAATCGCTACGAAGAGGAGTAGGGGGAGCTAAGCTGCCAAGTCATCACTGGGAAAACGAGTATCTGGAGCTGAGCTGCTAAGTCATCACTTGGAAGAGGAGTATGGGGAGCTAAGCTGCTAAGTCATCATTGGGAAGAGGATTATGGGAAGCTGAGCTGCTAAGCCTTTGCTACGAAGTGGATTATGGGGAACTGAGCTGCTAAGCCATCGCTACGTAAAGGAATTGGGGGAGTTGAGCTGCTAAGTCATCACTGGAAAGAGAAGTATGGGGAGGTGAACTGCTAAGCCATCATTGGGAAGAATTTGGGGAGCTGAGCTGCTAAGCCAGGGGTCTCTCCAAACTTTCTAAATAAAGGGCCGGTTCACTGTTCTTTAGACTTTAGGGGGGCCAGACTGTGGCCATTGGGAGTACAAAATGTCCCAATGTCAGTGAGAGTTAACAGTCCCCAATATCATTAAGAGGAAGCGTGCCCCAACATTGGTTTCACTGTTCCCCATTGTTGGTGTCGTTGGTAGGAATCCTGCTCCATCATTGGTGTCATTGGGAGGGATTGAGCCCCATGATTGGTGTCATTTGGAGGCATTCTGCCCTAACATTGGTGTCATTGGGCCCCATTGTTGGTGTTACTGCGAGGAATTGTGCCCATTGTTGGTGTCGTTTGCAGAAATTGTATCCCATCATTGGTGTCATTGGGAGGAATTGAACCCCATCATTGGTGTCATTGGGAGGAATTGTGCCCCATTGTTGTCGTTGGTAGGAATCAAGCCAGATCATTGGTGTCATTGGAAAGGCATTGTGCCCTAACATTGGTTTCATTGGGCCCCATTGTTGGTGACGTTGGTAGGAATCGGGCCCCATCGTTGGTGTCAATGGGAGGAAGTGAACCCCATCATTAGTGTCATTGGGAGGAATTGTGCCCTTCATCGGTGACAGTGAATCAAATAGCACCCCAAGTGCCGGTAAAAAGCAAGCAAAGGGCCGCATCTGGCCCCAGGGCCGCAGTTTGGAGACCACTGTGCTAAGCTGGGAAGAGAAGTAATAGGAGCTGAGATGCTAAGTTATCACTGGGAAGGGGAGAATGACTGCTGAATCACCAATGTAAGGGGGAACAAAATGGCCTCATTTCACAAAACTTGAACAACAATCTTAATTTTAAGCCTTGTGGATATTTTGTAAATCTCGATGGATAACAGCTAAACATACAGGGGTTGGTTACTAAAGGACAACAGACTGTGCACTTTGCAACGTGTGCTTGTGCTCTGCAAGTGCAGTTGCTCCAGAGCTTAGTAAATCAGGTAAAAGTTTCACTTTGCAAAGAATACCCAATCACATGCAAGGAGAAAAATTTTTTTGCTTGCACATAATTGGCTGATGGAAGTCAGCAGAGCTTCTGCTCTTTTACTAATCTCTGGAGCAACTGTGCACAGTCTATTTGCCTTTAATAAATCAACCCCAATGTATCTATCACATTTTTCACAATAAGGATACTTGGCTTGGTGTGTTAGCTTTGTGAATTGAGCCCAAAGTGTGTTTCTCCCGACCCTAAAAATCGCAGGTAGGTAAGCTGGGAGCCCCATATCTGTAGAGCACCTTACCATGTTCATAGTAGATTGCATGCATTTCCTGTAAAAAAAAAAAAAAAGATTCCTAAAAGCAATATACATTTGTACCTCCAATGGAACAGATAAACTTAAAATCAAATTCTGATCCACTTAGGCTGTCAAGCAGTCGGCCAAGATAACAGGTACTTCTTGTGGCACAGCCACGAAAGACATACGAGGTTCCTGCCAGAGGGAAAAACACAGTTCATTTAGTGATTGAGGCATTCAAGTTCAATACTTGGATGTACTGATTACTATCATCAAACAGTAGAACCCCAAATAGCATCAGCCAAAAATAATGGGGCTTTAAATATAATGCAAGACTATACTCGACATTACTGCTTGTAAATGACTACAGGGCATTGAAATGTTAAAGGGTTAAAGGGGGCTTCCAGATTCCGATAAACCCCCTTCCCCTCAGACCCCCTCACAACCACTGCACAGGGTTATGGGGAAGAGACCCTTTCCCCTCCGTCAACATGGGGACAAGATGCTTTGGGGTGGTGCGCTGCATGCTCTGATAAGGGTCTGGTATGGATTTGGGGGGGGGGGATCCCACACCGTTTTTTTTTTATGTTTTGGTGTGTGGTTCCCCCTAACATCCTTACTAGACCCGGAAGGGCCTGGTATAGAGGGGGGGAGACTCACCATGCCATTTTTTCCACAATTTGTATTGCCGTTGACTTGTCAGTATGGTTCCCCTATCCAGATGGTTCCTGTAAGGACTGCGCAGGCGCAATCATTGCCAACGGAAATCTCCGAACCTCGGCCGGCATCCAGGCTCATTCCTTAATATCCCCATGGATTGGAGGATGTTAAAAAAAGAGCCAGGAGGCCGAGCGAGCGGAGCCAGCCGTCCGAGCGAAGCGAGGACATGAGGCCGACTGGCCACTTTCCTCAAATTCCACGTTGCCCTGGATGCCGGCCGAGGTTCGGAGATTTCCGTCGGCAAGGATTGCCCTGCGCAGTCCTTACAGGAACCATCTGGATAGCCGGAACCATATTGGCAGATCGCCGGCAATGAGTCATCCATTGATAAGGATACAGCGGCCAGCTTCCCGGCCCGCTCCTGAACAACCAGCTAATGTTAAAGATGCTGGTGGCCGCCAGATCCCTAAAAATTGCATTTGAACTGCATCTAAAAATCGCCACTGAACAGCTGCTTAGGAGATTCACAGTGAAAATGGTGGGGAAATTTGCACTGGACATGTGTGAACCTAGCCTAATGCCACATACACATGATCGGAATTTACGACAACAAATGTTTGATTTGAGCTTGTTGTTGGAAAATCCGACCGTGTGTAGGCTCCATCGGACATTTGCTGTCGGAATTTCCGACAACAAATGTTTGAGAGCTGGTTCTCAATTTTTTCCGACAACAAAAGTTCTTGTCGGAAATTCCGATCGTCTGTGTGAAATTCCGACGCACAAAAATTCTAAGCATGCTCAAAATCAATTTGACGCATGCTCGGGAATCATTTTTCTCGGCTTGTCATAGTGTTGTACATCACCACGTTCTTGACGGTCGCAATTTCCGACAACATTTGTGTATGCAACACAAGTTTGAGCGAACATCGTACGCCTGAAAAAAATCCACGGTTTTGTTGTCGGAATGTTCCGATCGTGTGTTCGCTGCATTAGTCTTCTGCCCAGAGAGATTTCACCTCTCCTAACCACGGAGATTTCATCTCACTTCCTCTCCCAACCAGAGAGATTTAACCTCACTTCCTCTTCTAACCAGGGATATTTCCCCCACTTCCTGTTATGACCAGAGAAATTTCACCCCACCTAATTGCCTGACTAGAGAGACGTTAGCACACTTATTCTCTTGACCAGAGACATTACGCCTCACTTTCTGTCCTGACCACAGAAATGTTACTAGTAGGGTCAGTGTAACGGAATGACCCGTGACACCCAGAGACTTTTGAAGGATGGGGGGTACTCCTGTGCCAGCGTCACTAATGACTCTTGGGTCTAGGGTCACCCTGTGCCCCTTTTGGGCATAGGGTGACTGATAACTGATAATTCATATGGCAGGATATCTTGAGATATTACAAGTGGTTATTCTGACCCCACCAGGTCA
This sequence comes from Rana temporaria, assembly GCF_905171775.1. Lineage (NCBI taxonomy): Eukaryota > Metazoa > Chordata > Amphibia > Anura > Ranidae > Rana > Rana temporaria. The sequence continues at coordinate 11,758,240 of NC_053498.1, forward strand.
GTGGAGTGTTTTCATTCAATGTGAGGACACATGCTTTTGAGGTGTTTATTGGGGCTGCTCCTAGACATTCCATTGTGAGATGCTAATTCAGTTTGTAAAGGTCAGATGTCTAGCTTTTAGGTGTTAATTCAGCCTGGCTCCTAAGACCTCTCATTATGTATGCTAATACTGTTTTATGTGTGGAACGTACTTGTCAACTGTAGTAATTATGTCAGATCGGTGCCAAAATGTCCGACATAGAAATGTGTATTATGCAGGTGAATCACTTATTGTTGCGGAGACAGGCTGTCTGGATAATGACTAATAATTAACTCAACTGAATGTCATTGTCTAAGAGAAGGTGTATTGAAGCCCCCCAATTGTGTGATGTGTGGGTGGAGAGTTTCATTGTCCCTGTAACATGCCTGTAACTGCATAAAAAGCTGAGAGTGTACCATTAAAGTTCGTTCATACATTTTGACTCAGAGAACGGAGCTTGTCTCGTCTTTCTGGGAAATGGGATGGATCGTGTCTGATGTCTGTTGGATGGTTGGAGTGTCAGATAAGCTGTCGTGGCTGAAGGAAGGGAAATCGTAAACGGTGGTGACCGTTACAGTCAGAAACCCCAAATAAAAAATTGATGAAGGTTTTAGCATATCCCCACTTTCTCCAATTATTTTTTTTTTTAAAACAATGGCTGGAGTTGGGTTATAATAGTATCTTTGGGTGGTACAGTGAGGGGGGGTGCATATCTAATATTTTATACTGATTGTGATGAACCCTCGTCCTCAAACCAGACTTTGTCCGCCGTCAATGCTTCCTCTGTCCAGAACCAGCACTATACAAGACTCTTTAGCCCACCTAGTCACCAGCCACAACACAGTGTAGAGTGGCAAACAACAAACTGATTTATTATCACACATGGACACAACAGATAAATAACTCAGAGACTCTTCCCCCCCACCCTTGGAAAACAGGGTGGGTTAAACTGTCCAATGACAATGGACACACAGATCAGGTGTGTTCAAACTTCTCATCAGTAAACAGTCTTATCAGCAGGGAGGCTGCTGGAGGAATCCCCCTCCCTCTTTCCTCACAGCAAACACACTTACACATCCCATAATATTTTAGGCAGACAGCCACAATAGAACAATAGAATACATTCACACCCCAAACCATAACAGCAAATAGTACACAACAGCATGAGACAACACACAATATATACAACATTGAGTCTGACTAGTACAGATCATAGTGGGGTTCTCATTCACCATGTACCCCTATTAGAGACACTAGCGAGGGTGATGTACACATAAGAGGGCCTGGGGAAGCCGGACACAGAGTTTCCAGAGCTCTCCAAGGTAAGCTGAGTTGCACAAACCCCCTCCCACCCAAAGTGACTCCCGTCACACTGATAATATCATGAAGCAGAGTCAAAGTTAAGCTTTCAAAGTACTTACCTGGCAGTTGTGCAGTGTGGAGCAAACATATGCTCTCACTCCCCTTGCATTGCATGGAGTCTTTGGCTTCACACCAATCAGAATTTTTAGACGTACAGGTGGGACATGTCACCCCATTGTCATTTGAAGTGGTGCCTGTCACTGTTTTTAGTAAAAAAAAAAATAATAATTTTTGTTTATGTTTACAAATGTATACACTTTAATGTGACACCATGTAACAATTTTCTGTATAATCTTATTTTTCACTTTAATATTAAATACAAGAGTCATCCACAGAGCATTCACTTTATACAGCACTGCCTGCAATATTGGTGACGTTCTGAGCAATGTGACTAAGCCAAAATGATCCCAAATAATCTAGATAAACAAGAGTGAGTGTGTCCCTCCCCTCTTTGCAATCTTTGTAATCTGATCTCTACTGTTTCTCAAGCCTTTTTCACACTACAGCTGTGGCGATTGTGCCTAGAGCGCCCCCACTGCTGGTTGAAAGTTGCAAAAATATTTATATTCACATTTTTCACAGTTACCAAAAAAAAAAAAGGAATATTTACTGTATATTGTACATTCTTTTTAAAGAAACATGATGTTCATTATATATATACTGCTTGTCTTTTGCTGTAGCCACGGCTTTATTTTCTATAATGAAAAAACACTCCATTCTACCCTAACATTATATTGAAAAAAATTATTACATATATATATATATATATATATATATATATATCTATATTAGTAGTATTTTTTTGTAAGTCAATTTAATGTTAGGATAGAATGGAGTGATATACCGTGTGTGTGTATATATATATTAGTAGTACTATTTTATAAGTCAATTTAATGTTATTGTAGAATGGAGTATTAATTATATATATATATGTGTGTTCTTCAAAGAGTTTCCGTGTTTTTTTTAACCAAGTTATATATATATAAACGTATATAAGTGCAGAAGCTTATAGAAGACTATGGGGCAGATCCACAAAGAAATTACGACGGCGTCTCTATTGACACGCCGGCGTAATTTCAAAATTCCCGCGTCGTATCTTTGTTTTGAATCCTCAAAACAAGATACGACGGCATCTCGGCTAGATCCGACAGGCGTACGTCTTCGTACGCCGTCGGATCTTAGATGCGATTTTTCGGCGGCCAGCTAGGTGGCGTTTCCGTCGAAATCAGCGTTGAGTATGCAAATTAGCTATTTACGGCGATCCACGAACGTACGTCGGCCCGGCGCATTTTTTTCCGTCGTTTGCGTTCGGCTTTTTCCGGCGTATAGTTAAAGCTGCTATTATGAGGCGTACTCAATGTTAAGTATGGCCGTCGTTCCCGCGTACAATTTTGAATTTTTTACGTTGTTGGCGTAAGTCGTTCGCGAATAGGAATTTAAGTAGAATGACGTCACAGTCGTAAGCATTGGCTTGTTCCGGTTAAATTTCGAGCATGCGCACTGGGATACCCCCAGGGGCGCATGCGCAGTTAAAAAAAAACTTTGTTTATGTCGGGTCACGACGTATTTACATAAAACACGCCCCCATTACATCCATTTGAATTTCGCGCCCTTACGCCGCAAGAGATACACTACGCCGCCGTAACTCAAACTGAGGATTCAAACAAAACAAAAGTAAGTTACAGCGGCGTAGCGTATCTTAGATACGCTGCGCCCGGCGCAGATGTATGTGGATCTGCCCCTATATGTATATATATATATATATATATATATATATATATATATATATATATATATACAGTATATATATATATATATATATATATATATATATATATATATATATATATATACAGTATATATATATTTTTAAGATGTAATTTAATTAGATAACTGTAAAAAATGTTACCTGGTATAACAGGAAACACTAATATCTTAAACTACTAATGTCTTAAAGAACCACTTACATGCCGGATCTTGTAGATTGCAGTTATCAGTTGAACAGATGGTCACCAGCCTTAGGTTGCCATTGAGAAAACTGGCACTGCCAGGCATTCCACACTGGTATATTGGCAAACATGTAGATTTAGATATATCAATAGTTGCATTACCTGTGCAAAAGTAGTACTGGTGATTAATGTGGAACTGTCATGTTTGACATAGGTAGGTACTCACGTTGAGTTGAAGCTTGTGTTTATACAACTTACCCGCAGTGGTCTGAGCGCGAACTCTTGCACAGATGGTACCGCTAGGACAGGTTACATTGGTGTCTGGGCAATAGGTATTGCTGAGATTGCCTTAAAACATAATATAAATGATTTGTTTATTCGTTTTTTTCCAATATTTAAGAGCTCTCTTGAAACAAGAGCAAGTTTTCCCTTAATACAAATTTTCTTTTAAAAATTATTCAAGGTTATAACGCTTCTCACTAGAATATACCTCTAAACTGGGGCAGAATTTAAAAATGTTTTTCAGTACCATTCCTTTGGTATCTGCATTGAGAGATTCCCCAAAAAATCTCTAATCCTGTCCTGAGTGCACTAAAATGTGACCTCATCATACAGACTGGCTCCTCAAGCCGTTGTTCACAAAATAAAGAAAGCGTGCAGGGAAAATCAATTTAAATGCCCCCAGCAGGTGTCCCCCATCAGAGCCCCCCAACTGGTGTCTCCTATCAGAGCCCCCCAGCAGGTGTCTCCCATCAGAGCCCCCCCCCAGCAGGTGTCCCCCATCAAAGCCCCCCCAGCAGGTGTCTCCCATCAGAGCCCCCCCCAGCAGGTGTCCCCCATCAAAGCCCCACCAGCAGGTGTCCCCCATCAGAGCCCCACCAGCAGGTGTCCCCCATCAGAGCCCCCCTCAGCAGGTGTCCCTCATCAAAGCCCCCCAGCAGGTGTCCCCCATCAGAGCCCCACCAGCAGGTTTCCCCCATCAGAGCCCCCCTCAGCAGGTGTCCCTCATCAAAGCCCCCCAGCAGGTGTCCCCCATCAGAGCCCCCCTCAGCAGGTATCCCTCATCAAAGCCCCCCAGCAGGTGTCCCTCATCAAAGCCCCCCAGCAGGTGTCCCCCATCAGAGCCCCCTCATCAGAGCCCCCCAGCAGGTGTCCACCATCAGAGCCCCCCCACAGCAGGTGTCCCCATAGATCAGTACTTGTCTAATAGATCCCTGTAGCTCGGGCGCGTTGGGAGCAGAAGCACATTACAGGGTGCGGGGCATACGTGGCATCTTTGGTTACTTGGAAGGTGGCACTCGGAGAGCATTTCTGGGAGTGCACGGGATGATTGGCAGCAGCTTCGGCCAACCCAGAAGCCTCTCATCACACCGCCTTTGGGAGAAGAGCTGACACACGCAGAGGGGGCGGGGCAGACAGAAGACTGCTACATGCACACCGGACAGAATTAATTAGTGGAGCCTAGTACCGGAATGTGTTCCCATAATAGGCTCCGCTGTGGTACCCAGCCCAGATTCCGGGGACAGCGGGAGGTATGCGCTCTTGTCAGTTGCCAGCGGAGAGAGAAAGCGGGGTGGGGAACCGCAGCACCCGCTACATGCGCTCTGCCTCTGGACACAGACAAGGAGGAGGGAGGGGAGCACTTTGGAGCTTCGGCGCCCCCACCTCTGCGGCGCCTGGGTGCCGGGCACCCCGTGCACCCTGCCTAGGATCGACCCTGAGTATCCCAAAAATATTTAAATGTGCATGTTTGTTTATTCCATAAATGGAATTACAATACCTCCACAATAGCAGGTAGACTGGTAGCTAATCGCCGTTCCATTGACACTGTATTTCTGACTGCCGCAGGTACTTTGTCGGGCACAACCTCGAACAGATGACGCTTTTCCTGTAAAAAAGAAATAAAAAATACGTAAAGATAAATGTTAGGGGCAACAGTAATAATATTTTTAAAAGTTTAACCACTTCCATACAGGGCATTTTCACCCCCTTCCTGCCCAGGCCAATTTTCGGTTTTCAGCGCTGTCGCACTTTGAATGACAATTGTGCGGTCATGCAACACTGTACCCAAATGACATTTTTATTTCCCCCCCCCCCCCCGAAAATAAAGCTTTCTTTTGGTGGTATTTGATCACCTCTGCAGTTTTTATTTCTTGCATTATAAACAAAAGAAAAGCGACAAGTTTGAAAAAAACACAATATTTTTTTACTTTTTGCTATAATACATATCCCAATTACAAAAAAAAAAAAAAAATTCCTCAGTTAAGGCCGATATGTATTGTTCTACAAATTTTTGGTAAAAATTCGCAATAAGAGCCCTTTCACACCGGAACGCCCATAGCGTCAGCGGTAAAACGCTGCTATTTTTACCGCCGACATTATGGGCGGATTTGTGCAGTATTTTGGCCGCTAGTGGGGCGCATTTACCCCCCGCTAGCAGCCGAGGGTTAAAGGGTTCAAACTGCCCGCATTAAGGGCGTATTGCAGGCGCTATTTTTAACGCTATAGCGCCTGCAATACGCTCCAGTGTGAAAGAGGTCTAAGAGTATATTTATTGGTTTGCGCAACAGTTATAGCGTTTACAAAATAGGGAATAGATTTATGGCATCATTATTATTTTTTTATTTTATTTTTACCAGTAATGGCCGCTATCAGAGATTTTTATCGTGACTGCGACATTGCGGTGGACACATCGGACACTTTTGGCACTATTTTGAGACCATTCACATTTATACTGTTTCTTCTCAGTAAGCTTTCCACCATCATCCGGGTGGTGGAAAGTAATTTAGAACAGCCAGGCCCGTCGCTACAGGACAGGCAAAACAAACAATTGCTTGGGGCCCCGTGCTGGCCTGGGGCCCCCAACTTCCCCTTCCCAGGCTTTAGCGTGGCCGAGCTCCTCTTCCTTCCTCCTGGAGTCCTGTTCCCGGCCGGGCTGACAGGAAGTGCACACTGAGTGCTCACTTCCTTTTAGTCCGGCTGGGAACACAGGAAACTATCTGATAGGGGACTGGGGACCCATAATGATAGAACACCGGACTGACAGGAGGAAGAGGAGCTCGGCCACGCTACAGCGACAGCCTACAGGGAAGAAGGGGAGGTGAGAATAGAAAAACATAGGGACTAGGGAGGGGGGGTAAGAACATGGGTGTAAAAAATGAGTGTATCGCTAGCGTAGGCTTTGTCTGCAGGGGGGGGGGTGCTTGGGGGCCATTTTGCTTGGGGCCCCCAAATTCCTTCAAATGGCCCTGAGAACAGCTTACCGAGGAGGAACAGGAAGTGAGAAATTCAGACAAAGAAAAAAAAACATTTAGAAGGTAAATGGAAGGAAAAGGTAAATGAACCAACAATGCACGAGCTTAAAGAAACCTATTTAGAAAATAAAAACAAACCTTTACAACCCCTTTAAGCTACCAACATGTCTTTGGAATGTGGGGGAAAAAAATTTAAGGAAACCGGCACAAGCACGCCATTCAAACGCCATTCAAATAGTGTTCTGATCGGGACACTTAATTTTATCGTAGAACTCCAGTCAGGCCTGTCGCGACAAGGCAGGCAAACCAAGCAATTGCTTGGGGCCCCCGAGCTGGCCTGGGGCCCGCAAGCAGGGCCCTTGCCGCGCTTCCTATAAATGCTGCACCCGCCTGAGCGCTCTATAGAAAGCCTCAGGCGGCTGCAGCACTGCTGCCTCTCTCGTCACTTCTTCCCCTTCCCTGTAGCGTGGCCGAGCTCCTCTTCCTTCCTCCGGTCAGTCCGGCCGGGTACCGCGCGGTACAGGAGATTCAGTTTCCTGTTCCTGAGTGCTCACTTCCTTTCAGTCCGGCTGGGAACAGGAAACTGAATCTCCTGCCGCACTGTATGATAGGGGAGGGGAGTAAAAAGAACATAGGGAGGGAGGGGGGAAGTAAAAAGAACATGGGGGAGGTAAAAAACATAGGAAGGGGGAGGGGGGAGAAAAAAAAACATGGGGGGGGGGGGAAGGACATAGGGGGGGGGGGGAGGGGGGGAAGAAGGACACAGGGAGGGGGAGTAAAAAGAACATGGGGGGAGTAAAAAAAAAACAGAGTGAGGGGCTGTAGGCTTTGCGTGCGTGCGGGGGGGGGGGGGGTTCAGGGGGCCTCCATGTCCATTTTGCTTGGGGCCCCCAAATTCCTTCAGACGGCCCTGACTCCATTGCTTTTATGAACAATTTTCTTTTTTTCAAAAAAGGCAAATGACTTACCCCCTATGGTAGTAGAATAGAGAGCGCACACAGTCTCCTCTCCAGAACAGTTCACTGTTTGCATGTTGTAACACCAGGCAGAAGTAGACAATTGGCAGGTAGGACAGGTCACTCCGTTGGGTTGAGGGCTGACCGGTGGCACTTTAAATCAGAACATAAACAGTTATAATTTTTCAAATGGTGGAATGCAGAAGTTGGCCACTCCCCCACCGGTCATTTTCACAGTGGATTCAATATTTTTCAATGTACCGGGAGAAATGTGGAAGCCTTCTCATAACTAGACACACTGAAATATTTCGTTTCGGAATTTCGTATTCGTCTGGAAAATACAATTATTTAGTTACTTCCGAAATTTGTTTTTATTTATTTTGTTTCGTTAAAAAATGCATTCGTCCGAAAATCCAAATGAATTAAAGTGGATGTAAACCCCAATTTTTTTTTATTTTTTTTTTATGTCACAATGTAGAGTATAAGATTTCCTATCATCTGTGCCCAGTCTTGCCACACAGAGTTAATCCAGTGCTGAGCAATCCTTTTTTATTGTTCAGTGGAATAAAACGGACTTACAGAGAAAAACCTTAGTCCGTTCCGCCCCCTTGCTGTGAGTGACAGGTTATTTACCAGACATGTGCAGACTGGAATATTTTGTTTCTTTTTTCGTTTTCGTTTGGAAAATACATTTATTTAGTTACTCCCGAAAATCGTTTTGATTTATTTCGTTTTTCGTTGGGGAATAGCTTTCGTCCGAAAATCAAATAATACTTGGTTTCTGTCGAATGGTCAAAAGAATATTCGCCGGAATGTCGAATCTTTGTTTGTTCCTGTCTAAGGGTCAAAAAATATTCGATGGAACGTCGAATCTTTACGCCGAATCGTACATTTCTGTTCGAATATTCCACCTACAAGAATTCTAATGTTGTATGACTAGTAATAATGTCGAATCTATTCTCTATAATGTCGAATCTATTTTCTCATAAATCGAAATCTATTCTCTGTAATGTCGAATCTATTATTTCTATACAAGAATTCTAATGTTGTATGACTAGTAATAATGTCGAATCTTTTCTCTATAATGTCGAATCTTTTCCCTATAATGTCGAATCTCTCTATATCGAATTTTTACCGCAACGAAAACGAAAATAAAGCATTTTTTATGTCGGATCTTTCGGTTTTCGTTTCTTGCACTTTCGTTATCGTTTGTTAAAACGATAACGAAAAAAAACAGATTTTCGGACGAAAATGCATTCTAACTAAAACGAATGCACATGTCTATTATTTACATATCTCATGCACTAGCCTGGAGACAGGCATTCTTTTTTAATTCCCACCCCCACTCCTTTTCTGGAGTCATGTGGTTACTTTTCTGGGTTTTGACTGGATATTAGTGATCATAGCAGAATTTAGTGTAAGGGGAGTGTACAACCACTATTCTGTAGCTCCAGTGATGGGGGCAGGGACTTTCATTGTCTCATCTATACCTGTGTAGAGATCAGTACTGGAATAACATAATAACATAATGACAGCATTGCAACATACAGTGAACAAGTAAAGTGAAAGTAATACTATGTAAGATGCCACCCAAATGTGGTAAATGTCTTCCTCAATGTGCCTTCAAGGGATGTACTGTATGTGTTGAGTTTAGTAATGCGCATATATCATTTCTTAATTGTACTGGCTCTATGCCATTTTACTGCGTAATTGTTATTGCCTAATTATGTAAGTGGCTGTATTATTTTTATGGGTTCATGTAATTAAGCTTAGTTTCTCTTTCTTGTTTAAGTTGATTTGCTTTATGTTATTCATTCATGCTGGCCGCTATTAATTTTCCAGGGATGTTATCAATGGGCAGTTACAGAAAATGATCACACAGAGCACCTCATTTGCCATTTGCGAGACAGGCACAGGGCCGATCCTAGGCAGGGTGCACAGGCGACTGCAGAGGAGGGGGCACCAAAGATCTAACAGACTCTCTAACAGAAGCCCTCTCTGTGTCCATCAGAGAGGCCCCCCTCCAGGTCCCAATAAAGTACTCTGCTTCTCTTCCTATATTTTGTTTGTTGTTAAGAGATCATGTAAGGATCCCAGGGTTATGAAGACTTCGCGGGGGGAGCATCTCTGTGGTTGAGTCATTGCCATAGAAACATTTGTAAAGGGGAGGAGTTAGTAAAATTACGACGCCCATGTGGGGGCGCCAGAAATATTTCTGCACCCAGGCGCCTGTGACCCTAGGATCGGCCCTGGACAGGCACTGTGGTGAGAGGAGCCTAGGGGCTGACTGACATCTTTAGGCCAAGGGGACAAGTACAACCCAGCACTCTGGTCGCTCCTCTAGTCCTCTCTCTTCCCTGCCTCCTCTCGACTCCCATTCCAGGCTGAGGCTCAGCTCCAGCTACTCTTTGCTCATCATCAGGCAGGTCGAGCTGGACAGCGCCTGCCACACCGACTCCAGGTTCCTGAGCTGGCCAGCAGGGGCAGCAGAGGGAGCTGGGGTGGATCAGTCAAGCAGAGCCTTTGGTAGGGCAAGGAGCTAGCCCCTGCTTGTACATGGCATACACCATCAATGCCGGGGGGGGGGGAGCCGGCACTCTGTCCTCATCCCCCACTCGGTAGGACACTGGCGGGAACTTTTTACTCCTCTTCACCAGGAAGACTTTAGGCATGTCTGTGGTGGAATTCCCTGGCTCAGTCCTCCCCTGGAGGAGCCCTTCTCTTAGCTCGGGCCTTAGTCTGAGTAGAGTTTACAGCCTAAGGCCGCGTACACATGATCGGTCCATCTGATGAGAACGGTCCAAAGGACCGTTGTCATCGGTTAACCGATGAACCTGACTGATGGTCCGTCGCGCCTACACACCATTGGTTAAAAAAACGATCATTTCAGAACGCAGTGACGTAAAACACAACGACGTGCTTAAAAAAACGAAGTTCAATGCTTCCATTCTGAGCATGCGCAGGTTTTTAACCGATGCTTTTGCATACTAACGATTGGTTTTGACCTATCGGTTAGGCGTCCATCGGTTCAATTTTAAAGCAAGTTCTCATTTTTTTGACCGAAGGTTAAAGAACCTATGGGGCCTACACACGATCGGTTTGGACCGATGAAAGCGGTCCTTCAGACCATTCTCCTCTGGCGATCCTATCGTGTGTACGCAGCCTTAGTGTCCAACCTGAGGCCTTAAGGAAAACATGGCCCTTTTGTACTTGTGCAGTCTTCAAGCCCCAATAGACAGAACATTGTTTTTTAAAGGGACTGTAAACTATAGCAGTCTCAAATGCCCAATCCATGATTGTCTCCTGCAGTACGCCTTTAGTCACAAAACACTTCTATGTTATGTCTGCAATCTTTGACCATGTCCTGTACCATGTCTACGGTCTCTGACTATCTACTGTAGCGTTGCATATAGTGAATGTTGTGTATGGCCCTTTAGTGACATCGGGGGCCACAGTTGAGGTTTCCTGTATCTATTAAGCTGACCATAACTGCACCATTTATGACAAATAACTGGTCAATCTTTCAATAAGCTCCTACACACTGGAATACACTAGAAAAAGGGGAGGTCTGGGCACAAAGTGTGAAAGCAACAGCAGCCATTATCTGGACAGAGAGAATGAGTGTCAGGGCTGGGCTCAGCCCTTCCTTCTCTTAGCTGGCCGCTCAGATGTCGGCTTATTGCCACTGCCAGCTCCTATCTCTCCTGCTGATGATATCCTGCTCGCCAGTCCTGCCTACTTAAGCCGTCCAGCTCAGTTGTTCTCTGCCATTGCCTTGGTCAAAATCACAGAGACTATCTCCTGTGTTCCTATTGAAGACTTGCTAGGCTGACGTTCCTTCTGGCTCCAGATCCTGCTTGCTGTTCTACTACGTTTATCTCTGGCTCTATGACATTTGGCTTGGCTGACTATTCGATCCGGTTCCTGAACTCTGGCTATGTTTTGACTACGCTTACTCTGCTTATCTTTTTATTATTATTATTATTATTAAACAAGTGTGATTTAACTGTACTTCTGTCTCGGTCTGATTCATGGTTTCTGACATTGAGATACACATCTCAATAGCAATAGCAAAGACCAAGAATTTGTCTGGAAGGAACTAGGGGCTAGATTCAGGTACATTTACATTGCTCCGCGGCGGCGTAACGTATCTAAATTACGTTACACCGCCGCAAGTTTACAGCGTAAGTGCCTGATTCACAAAGCTCTTACCTGTAAACGTGCGGCGGTGTAACGTAAATCCGCTCGGCGCAAGCCCGCCTAATTCAAATGAGGCGGGCACTATTTAAATTAGGCGCGTTCCCGCGCCGAACGTACTGCGCATGCTCCGTCGGGAAAATTACCCGACGTGCATTGCGCTAAATGACATTGCACGAACTTCATTTGTTTAGACGTTAACGTAAATGGCGTCCAGCGCCATTCACGGACGACTTACGCAAACAACGTGATTTTTTAAATTTCGACGCGGGAACGACGGCCATACTTAACATTGGTTAGTCCACCTAGAGGGCATCCCTAGTTTTACGCGGCGTATCTCGACGGAAACGATGTAAAGTTAGAGCGACGGGTAACGCGGATGTTTGTGAATCGCCGTAACTAGTCATTTGCATATTCTACGCCGACCGCTATGGAATCGCCACCTAGCGGCTGGCCTAGAATTGCATCCTAAGATCCGATGGTGTAATTCAATTACACCTGTCGGATCTTAGGGCTGTCTATGCGTAACTGATTCTATGAATCAGCCGCATAGATACGACAAGCGTATCTCAGAGATACGACGGCGTATCAAGAGATACGCCGTCGTATCTCTGCTGTGAATCTGGCCCTAGATCTGCAGACTGGATATTTGGACTCAAGTGATGGGAGGAGAAAAAGGAGTAAGGAGAGGGGGACCCTTGTGATGGCCCTGAGAGGTCAATGCAGCAAGAAATGTATGACAGCCATGCAACTAGCATTTTCATATAAATAAATGAACAATGGCAGCCTACACAGTTTTCTTAGTAGAGATTTATTTTAAAAAGAGGTTAGAGCATGGTACTTTACCTGGAAGAATGGATGGAGAACAGCTGTCAAAAGCACAACACGAAGAGGACATCTTGGTGTTACCATCAAGTATGCTGATGCTCCCCGTTCTGTCACACTGGCTTGAAGGTAAACATGAGCGGATGTACCTTGTTGACTTCGAATCACCTGGTAATAATTTATGCTAATTAAATGTACTATCTGATAAACTAGGTACACCACATACTATATATATATATATATATATATATATATATATATATATATATATATATATATATATATATGGCACCAATAGAAACATAGAAAGAAAAAAGACCAAGTGGTCCATCGAGTCAGCCTCAATTTTTTTTATTTGTATGTATATATATATATATATATATATATATATATATATATTACTTATTCTTCTAAACAAGGTCTAACTACAGATAAATGTATTATATATATATATATATATATACAGGGTGGGCCATTTATATGGATGCACCAAAAACAAAAGTTGGATTCAAAATGGCCGACTTCAAAATGGCCGCCATGGTCACCACCCATCTTGAAAAGTTTCCCCCCTTACATATACTAATGTGCCACAAACAGGAAGTTAATATCACCAACCATTCCCATTTTATTAAGGTGTATCCATATAAATGGCCCACCCGGGTGGATCCACATAAATGGCCCACCCTATATATATATATATAAAACAGACTCACAAGTTTTGAAAGTACCCTACAAGTATATTCTTGCAGTCTCAAAATGTGCTGGCTTGTTTTTTTTCAGATATAAATATTTGGACTCTCAATCATTGTATGTGCTTTTTCTCTTCGAAATATTTTCATCACATGATAACATAACTGTATTTGAATGTCATTATAGCTGTCAGGACCAGGATCTGAACCCACAACCTCTACTGTGCCTGCAAGTGGTCTTGCTGAGCCCCCTGAGATACTGGACAGCTCCCTGTCTGTTTAATCTTGCATTGTCTCTTGTCTCTGGTGAACCTTAAACTCTTTGCTCCTCCCAAAAATTTTCTAATTTAAGCCATGTCTCTGCACTTCCTGTTTCCTAGATAATTGTTGTCAGGTCACCTGTGGCCAGGTGACAAGTGCACCCCGTTGGGGTCAGGGATGCACCACAGGGTAGTGAACCCTATGGCCGACTGCTGCGATAAGAGAGGAAGCGTGAACCCAAGATCGCCCAGGGCGCGGAGTCTAAGACCCAGCTTTGTGTTCACCAGAGCCACTAGTGGTGAGGATGGCCTTCGCCGCAGCTGGATCCAGGTCGTAACCCCTGGGATCCCCTAGGTCATGCTCCGCAGGGAGAGAGGGGAAGCAGCAAGCAGGACAAGCGATAGTGATGGGTAAGCCGAGGTCAGGGCAACAGGCAGACAAGGGTAACCGAGGGACAGGCAAAAGGTCAGGATCACAGGTAAACAGGAGAAGTCAGGGATGAGCCAAAAACGGTACACAGGAAGATAATCGTAGCACACTGCAGACAGGAACTAAAGCTAACAACATGGTTAAACAGCAAAGCAGACTAGCAGTGCAGTGGTTAATATAGGCTTCTTGGGATGGCCTAGGGTGGAGCAATACAGGGAGGAAGGTGATAAAAGACAGTCAGAAGGAGGGTCAGGCCTCTAATGAACACATGGAGATCAGGTAAGCTGCCAGACTTTATTGCATATCCATGACAATTGTGCTCTCTCCAGTCAATGTCTTGCGCCTTTGCATACCTGCAACCATTTGTTACTGACCTTTGGCTTGTTCCTTGACTACTCCTCTGCTTGTTCCTAACCTACAACCACTTGTTACCAACCTTTGGCTTGTTTACTAACTGTTCTTCTGCTTGATCCCTACCTGCTATATCTGCTACTGGGCCCCAGCTTGCTCACCTCCTGGTGGTGCAATCCTGAGTACTGTGACCTGGTATTGACACTCAGCCAAATCGATCTCCACCATCAGGAGCTCTGATGATTACCAGTTAGTGCTTAGACCTTGCACCCTGTGTGACCTTGCATCATTCTTAAGGCTGACCTGCTTGTGCACATATCTGGCTGGTGTGTGGGTGCCTCACAACTGCTATTATAGCTAATGGTCTGTGGGCAGATTTCCCAGCAGATATACACTGGAAGAAATATAAGACAATGGAACCTACTCCAGAAGGAACTAGGTTATAGGAGAGATAGGACACCCCCTATATAAAGTACTTACATGTATCAGGGGTCTATTGTTCCTTTAAATGTGACTTACCCATAGTGGATTCTGTATATGAGGTTGCACACACATATCCAGAAGGGCAGGTAACGTTGTTTCCTGAGCAGTTTGTTGTGTCCATACATTCCGCGCATGATAAAGCATAGCCTGCAAATTAATTTATAAAAGGAAAGTCAAGATATTATTTAATTAAAAAAGAGGAGGGGCGGGACTTTAAATGAGGCCATGACTTGTTATCGTCATGTACCTCCACCCCTATATATTTGTTTGAAAAGAGAGGGTCGGGACTTTAAATGAGACATGGGCTGCAAACAGATGAAATAAGTAGTAATATTTATTGACATATAAATTCATGAGAAAAAAAATCATCATCACAAAGGTATAACAGGCCATAAAGTATGCATAACTGTACACAGATTTCAACATGATAGTTGCAATCTAAAACAGTACATCCTCCCTAGTTCCACATGGACAATATGAAAATGTATATAAAACCAGTCATATTATTGAAAAACCCCAGTGGGTATCCAGATAGTGAATGAGTAGTAGGGATGAGCTTCGTATTCGAGTCAAACTCATGTTCGACTCGAACATCGTATGTTCGATCGTTCGTCGAAACACGAACAAAACGGGTCGTTTGTGCCAAATTCGAGTTACGTTTCACAGACCATAATTCACTGCGGCATCGCTGGCTGATGATTGGCCAAGCATGCACTATGACCCGCATGCTTGGCCAATCACAGCTTGCAAAAAACGGGTGGCTTTGGCCAATTATGGCTCAGGGGGTTTAGTACACGCCCCACACTATAAAAGGCCGCCTGCAGGTCGGCCTTGTGTAGTGTGTTGCATTGGTTGAGAGGACAGAGAGAGTGTCATTTTTTGTAGGTAGATAGAGCAGGCAGGCAGGCAGGCTAGTCAGTTAATGTTACAGTGTGTAGAGGATATATATGCATCCCAGGTGTTGTACATATATTTATACACTGTATAGTTTAGCTAGATCAGTTCTTCCTAATTTACTGGCAGGCAGGTGCACTTTCAGTGCAATTTCAAGTGCAATTTGTGCAAAGTGGATTTGCCTTTCGTAAATAACCACCACTGTTTTCTTTTACTTACTTTTGAAATAAAAGGCTTAAAAAAAATTATAAAAAAAAATTAAAAAGCCAAGACATGTACAGGACTATACATTCAATCTCACTACCATTATTGTACCGCTGATTTAAAAAAAAAAGCCTTTGAATACCTAAAACTATAATCAAATTTTGTATGTACCTCTAGAGGAGCAGATAAACTTAAAATCAAAATTGGATCCAGATCCTGTCATACTGTGGGTCAGGTGGCTAAGGTAACAGTTACTTCTAGTGGCACAGCCACGAACGACAGAAGGAGTTCCTATGGAGGAGAAAAAACATTGTGTATTGAGATGGGTACACCTGTTACTGTACTTCAATTCTCTTTTATATATGATGCTTAAAAGAATAATAAAAGGTACTTTTATCTTTATTAAGACCGGGTCACGCATATATACGTCAAAACAATGGCTCTTGTGGGCAGATCGACGTATATATACGTCCCCGTTAAGATGCGGCATTGTGGGCATCGCGCCTGCCGCAAGCTCCGTGAGTCCGACCACGGGTCCTGTGGACTCGATGTCCACGGGGGATACACGCAATAGTCTCACGGAGAGGAAGAACGGGGGAAATGCTGATGTAAACAAGCATTTCCCCAGTCTTCCTAGTGACAGGACAGTGATCACAGCTTCCTGTAATCGGGAGCGGTGATCAGTGATGTCACACGTAGCCCATCCCCCCCTACAGTTAGAATCACTCCCTAGGACACTTAACCCCTTCAGAGCCCCCTACTGGTTAACCCCTTCACTGCCAGTGTAATTTTTACAGTAATCAGTGCATTTTTATAGCACTGATCGCTGTATCAATGACAGTGGTCCCATAATGGCTGATCCATGCCATTACTAATAAAAAACAAAAAAAAATATTAATAAAAATGCCATAAAACTATCCTAATACCTATTTTGTAGATGCTATTAATTTTTCGTTTTTTTTTACCAAAAATATGTAGAAGAATACGTATCGGCCTAAACTGAGGAAAAAAAAAAAATTATATATTTTTTGGGGATATTTATTATACCAAAAAGTAAAAAATATTGCTATTGTTTATAGCGCAAAAAAAAAATGACACCACAGAGGTGATCAAATACCACCAAAAGAAAGCTCTGTTTGTGGGAAAAAAAGGACGCCAATTTTGTTTGGGAGCCACGTCGTACGACCGCGCAATTGTCAGTTAAAGCGACGCAGTGCCGAATCACAAAAAGTGCTCTGGTCCGGTGCTTAAGTGGTTAAAGCGGCATTCCACCCGCAATTATTTTTTTAAAAGTCAGCAGCTACTAACACTGTAGCTGCTGACTTTTAATAAGGACACTTACCTGTCCTAGTCGCCCGCGATGTCGGTCCCCCGACGGCAATCGCTCCGTCCTGGCACCTCCATTCTTACTAAGGGAAACAGGCGGTGAAGCCTTACGGCCTGGCACCTCCATTACATCCTGGCACCTCCATTCTTACTAAGGGAAACAGGCGGTGAAGCCTTACGGCCTGGCACCTCCATTATGTCCTGGCACCTCCATTCTTACTAAGGGAAACAGGCGGTGAAGCCTTACGGCCTGGCACCTCTATTACGTCCTGGCACCTCCATTACGTCCTGGCACCTCCATTCTTACTAAGGGAAACAGGCGCTGAAGCCTTACGGCCTGGCACCTCCATTACGTCCTGGCACCTCCATTCTTACTAAGGGAAACAGGCGGTGAAGCCTTACGGCCTGGCACCTCCATTATGTCCTGGCACCTCCATTCTTACTAAGGGAAACAGGCAGTGAAGCCTTACGGCCTGGCACATCCATTACATCCTGGCAACTCCATTCTTACTAAGGGAAACAGGCGTGAAGCCTTACGGCCTGGCACCTCCATTACATCCTGGCACCTCCATTCTTACTAAGGGAAACAGGCGGTGAAGCCTTACGGCCTGGCACCTCCATTACGTCCTGGCACCTCCATTCTTACTAAGGGAAACAGGCGGTGAAGCCTTATGGCTTCACTGCCCGTTTCCTACTGCGCATTGCGCGACTCGCGCGGCGCTTTGTGAATGGGCGGCTGCCTCCTGGGATACACACAGTTCACAGAAGGCAGCCCGGCTCATCCACAGAAGACACCGCGATGGAGGACGAGCCAGAAGATCCACCGCGGTGGAAGAAAAGGCAGAAGACCTACTTCCGCAAAGCAACGGCCCTTTCAGGTCAGTATAATTTTTTTTTTTCCAATTCTTTTTTTTAAAATTTATTTTAAGATTTTTTAGGGAAAAAAAAAAACGAGTGGAACTCCACTTTAAGCTTTGGCAATAAAACCTGGAAGCTGATTGGTTTCTATGCAGCTCTGCACCAGATTTTGCACTCTCCAGTTTTAGTAAATCTCCCCCATTGCTTTTCCAATATTCTATGACATTAAGCATTGTGAGGCAGCTTACAGTTACAAATGAGTGGAATTTAATTGCACTTACCTGACAGTTTTGAAGTGTAAATTAAACAGACGTTCTCACTCCCGGTGCATTGCATGGTAGTATCCTTTGCGGCACACCATTCAGAATTTTCAGACATACAGGTTGGACATGTCACCCCATTGTACCCTGAACTGGAACTTGGTCCTGTCACTTAGGAAACAAATACAATTAATTTGTCAAACGATGTTGATTTTGTCAAAAAACATTATGTCAGGGGAAAAACAAAACTGCAACACTCCCTACTATTTTACTATAATTTAAGAACAAAACCATGTATAGTAACAGTTTTATCGGGCTTTACCAGGCAAAGTATTAGACTTGCACATGGGTGCCGCCCCCCCCCATCCATGCGTTTGGCCCCCTAATCTACCATCAGTGCCCTTCACTGATGGGCACTGATGGTACTGCACTGACGGGCACTGATAAGGCGGCACTGATGGGCACCGATGAGGTGGCACTGATGTGGTGGCATTGATGGGCACTGATGATGGGCACTAATATGCGGCACTGATAGGCGAGGATAGGCGGCACGGATAGGCGGCACAGATGGACACGGATAGGCGGCACGGATGGGCACGGATAGGCGGCATGGATGGGCACTGATAGGCGGCATGGATGGGCACTGATAGGCATAGATGGGCACTGATAGGTGGCACTAACGTATGTGTTGTACTAATGGATGCCAATCAGTGCCAAACAATGCCTGCCAATCAGTGATGCCCATTGTGGGCACTGATTGGCATCCATTATTTCTGTCATTGTCATCCCTGGTGGTCTAGGGTGGCATACCTGTGTTTTGCATCCCTGGTGGTCTAGTGGCATCCCTGGTGGTCCAGTGTGGGCATCCTCGGGGGGGCTGTGCTGATAATCGATCAGCACAAACCCCCCCTGTCTGAGGAGCAGCCGATCGGCTCTCCTCTACTCGCGCCTGACAGACGCGAGTGAGGAAAAGACGATTACCGGCTTTTCCTGTTTACATCTTGATCAGCCGTGATTGGACACGGCTGATCACGTGGTAAAGAGTCTCCGGGAGAGACTCTTTACCTTGATCGGTGTTGCGGGTGTCAGACTGACATCCTGCAACAACAATCGCCGCGATGAGCGCCCCCGGGGGGCGAGCAGCGGCTCAATATTCCGAGGACGTCATATGACGTCCACTCAGGATATTGAAACCACTTTGCCGACGTCTTTTTGCATAAGGCGGGCGGCAAGTGGTTAAATAACAAACATGTCATACTTACCTCTACTGTGCAGTTCGTTTTGCACAGAGTGGCTCCAATCCTTATCTTCTGGGGTCCCCCGGCGGCTGTCTCAGCTCCTCCCCACTTCTGATAACCCCCTCTGGGAAGAGCTCTCCCAAGGGGGTTACCTTGTGGGCACGCTCCTGAGTCCTGTATTCGGCGTCAATAGCCGCCAACTACTATATTGGAGTTGATTGACAGCAGGCAATGGCTGCGCTGCTATCAATCTATCCAATGAAGAGCCGAGAAGCCCGGGCCGAGAAGCCAGCGCGTTCACAACGCAGGACTTTTGAGGGCTCAGGTAAGTAAACGGGGGGCTGGGGGCTTGTAAGCATCGGATCTTTTTTCACCTTAATACATAGGATGCATTATATGGCGAGCAGGGGAGGGCTGGGCCAGGGGGCAGGGTGGAAATTGCCTCCCAGGCCACCCTAACTTATGTTCAAAATGCCTGCTTCCATTTTATTTTTTATTCTGGTCTTGGAAGTCGGGCTGACCACTAGCTGTTGCATTCTAGGAGTTGTAGTCCACGCTCAAGCTCCCGGTGGGTGGAAAACAGAGCAGTGCAGAGGAGACTACAACTCCCTGGGACTGGATTCTTGAAAACAGGTAGTAGGGACGCAGGGCTGCAGGACTGGGCGCTGGCTGCAACTTGACCCCAGGACCAGGAGCATTACCCCCCCAGAAGGCCGTGGCGTGCAAGGACCTGCTCACCTGAGATCACTGAGGTGAGAGACTCTGACACCCCTAGCTGACCCCCATCTCCCCCCCATACACCCCATGTAACCTGTCCCAGTGATCAGGCTGCATTGATGGGCACTGTAGTTGGCTGCACTGATGGGCACTGGTGAGGTTGCATTGAAAAACCAGATGGGCCATGGATGGTGAGCTGATTCAGAGGTTCAATGGGCTACTTGACTTGCCCCCCAGGCCTAAGGCTGCCAGCCCTCCCCTGATGGCGAGTATATCCCAAAACCAAAATTGTTCCTGGAAAAATAGGGGGTCGTCTTATACGCCCAGTCGTCTTATACGCCGGCAAATACGGTACTAATAACCATAGAAGTAAATGGAAAAAAAAGTTATTAGCCGGTTATAGAGGCAAATTCCATAAATTTGCCATAATAATTTTGGTTGCAAGAACTTGAAAATGTCAATCAAGGTGTTCTTGGAAATCCCGTTTTGATTCATATAAGCAATGGCACTTTGTATCTTTCCCTTTGGACAAACCAAGTTAATCTCATATGAAACACAATGAAATCTCTACGATGAATGGGATACGGTGTGATTTTCGAGCAATCACTTACATACGGGTTCCGGTAGATTACAAGTGTTGGTAGAGCAGATGGTCACCAGTCTTAACGTTCCATTCAAAGAGCTTGCACTTCCAGGGATTCCACATTGATGTATCGGCAGACATGTACTGTTATTTATTTCAACACTTGTATTACCTGTTTAAAAAGAGCTTCATTGGTATTTGAAGTGAAGCTTCAGATTTAAGGCAAGTATTCGTTTTGGCATATGTAATACTCACCCATAGTAGATAGAGCATGAACCCTTGCACAGATGGTGCCACTAGGGCAGGTTACGTTGGTGTCTGGGCAATATGTATCGCTGGAATTGCCTAAAAAAAAAAATTTGGATACATTTTCTCAAGGGGTATGAACCTGGGGCAAAGTATTGAAGGTGTATAGGTAGATTCAGTAAGAGTTAGGCCGACTTATCAGTAGATAAGCCGGCCCAACTCAGAATCTACGCCGACGTATGTTTAAGCGTATGCTCAAACAGAGATACGCTTAAACATATCTAAGATACGACGGCTTGCGCCGTCCTATCTTAGATTGCAATTTTTCGGATGGCCGCTAGGTGGCGCTTCCATTGCGGTCGGCGTAGATTATGTAAATTCGTTTGTACGCCGATTCACGAACGTACGCCCGGCCGCCGCAGTCGTTTTACGCCGTTTCCGTAAGGCCTTAGGAGGCCTAAAGTTATTCCACCTATTAGGTGGAATAACAATGTTAAAGTATGGCCGCCGTTCCCGCCGCGAGATTCGAAATGTTAACGTCGTTTGCGTAAGTCGTCCGCGAATCGGGATTTACGTTGTTTACGCCCACGTCGAAATCAATAGGCCCGTGCGGCGTACGTAACCGCAATGCACACTGGGAAATGTAGTCGCCCGGCGCATGCGCAGTGACAAAAAAACGTCAAAAACGTGAGGTCAAGCCTCATTACCATTAAACACGCCCCCCCCAACCCATTTGAATTAGGCACCCTTAAGCCCGCCGCATTTACACTACGCCGCCCTAAGTAAGGAGGCAAGTACTTTGTGAATCATGTACTTGCCTCTCTTACTTAAGGCGGCGTAGTGTAAACACGCTAGGCTACGCCGACCTAGTTTTGCGCGCCCCTACCTGAAACTACCCAGTAGTTCTTAAAATTGGAGATGAACTTAAAGGGGTTGTAAAGGTACAAAAAAAAATCCCTAAAAATCTTCCTTTACCTTAGTGCAGTCCTCCTTCACTTACCTCATCCTTCCATTTTGCTTTTAAATGTCCTTATTTCTTCTGAGAAATCCTCACTTCCTGTTCTTCTGTCTGTAACTCCACACAGTAATGCGAGGTTTTCGTATTCTGCGCTCTCGTTATCGTTTGTTAAAACGAACACGAAAATCCCCGAAATTCTCTACGAAAATGCATTCAGACGAAAACGAATGCACATGTCTATTAAACGGGAGGAATCCCTAGTCCAGTGTTAACTGATATATGACTCCATTCTAGCTAGTGGTCTGTGATTCTAGAACCATGGTCTCCTTGATACAGTTAAAAAAAGAATGGCCCTTCTAGGAATATCTTATAGTTATAGTTTAGGAAGAGTTCATCATATTTTGGAATTCTTCCAGAAAATTCTAACTTTAACATTCCCAAATGAGGAATAAGCTCTTCCATAAACTCCTCCATTTTTAGATCTGTGATGGACATGAAACCTGCAAATACCCTGGGCCAGATTCTCGTAGATTGGCGTATTTTTGTGCGGGCGTAACGTATCCTATTTTACGTTACGCCTCCGCAACTTAGACGGGCAAGTGCTGTATTCTCAAAGCACTTGCTCCGTAAGTTGCGGCGGCGTAGCGTAAATAGGCCGGCGTAAACCCGCCTAATTCAAATTTGGAACAGGGGGGCGTGTTCTATGTAAATAACTTGTGACCCGACGTGATTGAAGTTTTTCGCGAACGGCGCATGCGCTGCCCATGGACATATCCCAGTGTGCATTGCTCCCTAGTACGCCGCAAGGACGTATTGGTTTTGACGTGAACGTAAATGACGTCCAGCCCCATTCACGGACGACTTACACAAACGACGTAAAATATTCAAAATTTGATGCGGGAACGACCTCCATACTTAACATTGGTACGCCGCATGTACGCCTCATTAAGCAGGGGTAACTTTACGCCGGGAAAAGCCTAACGTAAACGGCGTATCTGTACTGCGTCGGCCGGGCGTACGTTCGTGAATTTGCGTATCTAGCCGATTTACATATTTCTAGGCATAAATCAGCGTACACGCCCCTAGTGGCCAACGTAAATATGCAGTTAAGATCCGACGGCGTAAGAGACTTACGCCGGTCGGATCTAATAGAAATCTATGCGTAACTGATTCTATGAATCAGGCGCATAGATACTACTGCCCAGACTCAGAGATACGACGGCGTATCTGGAAATACACCGTCGTATCTCCTATGAGAATCTGGGCCCTTCTGTTTTAAGAAGGCTCTATTGTTTGTTTGTTTTATAATTGTGAGGGAAATGGGGGGGGCACTTTTTGGTTCCTTTCAGCCCACCTTGTCATAAGGTTTCTGTATCATAATATTCTCAAATAATTACATAACTGTATGAACACTTAAATTAGAATACCTCCGCAATAGCAGGTAGTCTGGTACGTAATAGCTGTTCCATTGACACTGTATTTCTGACTACTACAGGTTCCTTGTTGGGTACAACCACGAATGGATGACAAGCTTCCTATTAGAGAAAATAAATAAAAGTGTAACTAGTAGACAGAATCAGAATTGTTTTATATGGAAGCCTCTCAGTAGCGAAAATACATACAGAATTATAGTACCATCATCCTAAGCATAAGTTTGAATAGAAGTAGGGTTTGTTGGGACCCCAGAGGCCCAAAAAAGCCAAAGAGGTAGGTAGGGGCAAGGGGACTATAGAGGTACTAGGTAAGTATGTTTAGGAAGAGAAATGTATTAGAGGTAAAAAATGATACAATTTATTCGAAATAACATCAAAAAACAGGGGCCCAGATTCAGGTAGAGCCGCGCAATATTTGCGTGGGCAAAGGGCAACGATTTTTGCTCTGCGCCCACGCAAATATTTCGATTTGCCCGCGATTCACGGAGCAGTAGCTCCGTAAATTGCGCGGGCGCTATGCTAATTTGCCCTGCGTAAGGGCGACTAATGTAAATGATCCCGCCGGGGGCGGGAATCATTTAAATTAGGCGCGCTCCCGCGCCGAGCGAACAGCGCATGCTCCGTCGGGAAACTTTCCCGACGTGCATTGCGGCAAATGACGTCGCAAGGACGTCATTTGCTTCTAAGTGAACGTGAATGGCGTCCAGCGCCATTCACGAATCACTTACGTAAACAACGTGAAATTCAAATTTCACGAGCGGGAAGGGCGGCTATACTTTAGCATTGGCTGCCCCTACTATGAGAAGGGGCAGCCTTACGCTAAAGCCGCCGTACGGAAACTCCGTACCTGGCGTGCGCTGGGCCCGGGCAAGTTTTGTGAATCGGTGATAGTATGCTATTTGCATACTATACGCCGATCACAATGGCCGCGCCCCCTAGCGGCCAACGCAAGAATGCAGCCTAAGATATGAAGGCATAAGGAGGCTTATGTCTGTCATATCCTAGGCTGCAGTCCGCGTAGCGATGTTCCTGAATCAGGGGCATTCGCTACGTGGGAGCAAAACAGCTATTGCGCCGCGCAACCTATGGTTGCGCAGGCGCAATAGCTTCTTGAATCTGGGCCAGGGAATACACAGTTTTATAAAAATACATCAGCAGTGAAATAAAATAGACATATTATACGACCGGCCAACTCATCACATAAATGTATTTTATTGGGATTTTATGTGATAGACCAACACAAAGTGGCACATAATTGTGAAGTGAAAGGAAAATGATACATGTTTTTCAAATGTCTTTACAAATAAATATGTGATTTAGGTCTGGACTGTGACTGGGCCATTCTAACACATGAATATGCTTTGATCTAAACCCTTCCATTGTAGCTCTGGCTGTATGTTTAGGGTCGTTGTCCTGCTGAAAGGTGAACCTCCGCCCCAGTCTCAAGTCTTTTGCAGACTCTAATGCCGCCTACACACGGTCGGATTTCCGATAAAATCCGATGGAATTTTTCGTCGCAATTCCGATGAAGCTGACTTTCATCAGTCTTGCCTACACACTATCAGACTAAATTCCGACCGTCCAAAGTGCGGTGATGTAAAACACAACGACGAGCCGAAAAAAATGAAGTTCAATTCTTCTGAGCATATGTCGACTTGATTCTGAGCATGTGTGGATTTTTAAAACATGTTCTTTTTTTTTACTCCGGTGGAAAAAAGTCTGATGGGGCCCGCACACGATCGTTTTTTTCTGATAAAAATAAAATCCATCGGAAAAACCGATCGTGTGTACACGGCATTACAGGTTTTCTTCTAAGATTGCCCTGTATTTGGCTCCATCCATCTTCCTATCAACTCTGACCAGCTTCCCTGTCTCTGCTGAAGACACCGACGTAATTTTTTGAACGGCGACGCGCGTTACGTCCTTTCCTATTCCCGGAAGACTTACGCAAAAAAAAAAAAAAAAATTTGACGCGGGAACGACAGCCATACTTTAACAAGGCTAGTCTAAATATAAGCATTTGAAATAGCATCCGTAACTTTACGCCGCGAAAAGCCGACTAGCGACGACGTAAGAGAATGCGACGACCGCGCGTACCTTCGTGGATCGCCGTAAACAGCTAATTAGCATACCCGACGCGAAAAACGACGCAAACTCCACCCAGCGGGTGCGGAAGTATTGCATCCTAAGATCCGAAGGCGTACAAAGCCGTACGCCTGTCGGATCTTACCCAAATGCCGTCGTATCTTGGTTTGAGGATTCAAACTAAAGATACGACGTGGGAAATTTGAAAATACGCCGGCGTATCAGTAGATACGCCGGCGTATTTCATCTGTGAATCTGGCCCTTGGTCTTTAAGTGTATAGAAAATAATGCAGCGCAATATAAATACAATTAAACTAAAGTGCAAAACACAGTTGTTATACCAATAACAAATTAATCATGAATGGTGCATAAATAATGCAAAAAAAACAGTCCAAAAAGTGAAAAATTCCAAAGGAATAGGGTGACAACCACTCCAAATCTTCACTGGTGACTTTAACTTTAAATAAGTGATCCCTCCACCATTAAGAATGGCTACTCTCACCTTAAGGTATGGACCCCTGTTTTACCAGGCAGTCATACCAGCAGAAATCGATAAACAGATTGGTGCAATATGTGGATAGCAAACCTCTTAGGCTCGGCAGCATTGAGATCGAGGATAAGAGAAAAAAACAGATCTAAGTGCTCTCTGCTTTAAAAACGGCTTAGGTTTATTAATCAGGCATTAACAGGCTACTCACATTGGCCCGAAAGCCAAAACGGCAGAAAGGAAATACACACAACATGTGTCTTCTCAGAGATGGCAGCAAGCGACTTCAGGCTCCTTCCCCCGTACGCGTTACGTTGTAGCAACTTCCTCAGCGGGGCAGGGCCTTGATTTCCTATACATGTTTGCATCTTTTGGATTTTGTGATTGTCCTGTCAGTGTTCAGCTTGCATTTGTGAAGGGGGGAGGTTTATTTTATTTTATTTAATTTTTGCGCTGATTGCACCCTTTTTGCTTTCTATATTGGTCTTTAAGTGGTTGAGACAATTTCAACACAAATGAAAAAAGAAAAAAAAATCTTAGCGGTGCAATTGTATCAGACATTGATATATTCTTCTTGTAAAGTTTCTTTAGGAAATAATATGCTGTAGTATATTTAATAGTTCTATTGGAAGATGCTCTTCTAGACAATTAGTCACAATTTCCTCATTAATTTGCCTGTATGTTAATGCAAAATCTTGTTAATATGAAACTTTTAAAAGATGACTTTAGCAATTAGAGGTAAATCCAAAAAATACAATTGCTTACCATTTATGTTTGTAGAATAGAGAACACACACAGTCTCATTTCCAGTACACTGTACGGTTTGCTCCATGTAGCACCATCCGGAGGAAGATGATTGGCAGGCAGGACAGGTCACTCCATTAGGTTGAGAGCTGACAGATGGCACTTTGAAAAGAACACACATTTACATAGATAAGAGAAATAGATAAATACTTTATTGTCATTGCAACGCAAATTAGAAAAAAATTCTATAAAAGCTCCACACATATGTAAACATATAGGGCCAGATTCTCAAAGAAACACCTATCTTTAGGCGGGCATAGCGTATCTCAGATACACTACACCGCCGTAACTTAGAGCGGCAGATCCCGTATTCAGAAAGAACTTGCACTCTAAGGTACGGCGGCGTAGTGTAAATGGGCCGGCGTAAGCCCACCTAATTCAAACTAGGCTGGTAGGGGGCGTGTTGTATGTAAATGATTCGTGACCCCACGTAAATGACGCGCTTAACGAGCGGTGCATGCGCACGCATGCTCAGTATCACGTCGAATTTTCAAAGTAAATTACGCCCGCTCAATGCTTAGTCGACGTGAACGTAACCTACGCCCAGCCCCATTTACGGACGACTTACGCAAACGACGTAAAATACGACGCTGTTCGGACGTTTCTGACTTCCATACCTAACATGACTTACCCCTGCTTTATGAGGGAAACTTTACGCCGGTCAGACGCCTTACGTAAATGACGTATCTTGACGTACGCCGGGCGCACGTACGTTTGTGAATCGGCGTATCTAGCTCATTTGCATATTTGACGCGGAAATATACGGAAGCGCCACCTAGCGGCCAGCGTAAATATGCACCCCAAGATACTTACGTCGCTCGTATCTAGGCAAAATTCATGCGTAACTGATTCTAAGAATCAGGCGCATAGATACGACGGCGCACATTCGGAC
The DNA here is from genome assembly GCF_905171775.1 of Rana temporaria. Taxonomy (NCBI): domain Eukaryota; kingdom Metazoa; phylum Chordata; class Amphibia; order Anura; family Ranidae; genus Rana; species Rana temporaria. The sequence goes on from NC_053498.1 coordinate 11,785,999, forward strand.
TTACGACGGCGTACGTGGAGTTACGTCATCGTAAGTCCTTTGTGAATCTGGGCCATAACATCCTCAACATACACACATGTAAACATTTATACTTTCAAAAGTTGAATACAGGGGGTGTTTCTGGTCTGCTACAGTTACCTGGTGTCACACAGATATCAACTTGTCATTGGGGCAACCATTGCTAAATATGTGTGACATTCATTTCTATGGAGAAGCTTGCATTGTCCAATACAGGGGTCTCCAAACTGCGGCCCGAGGGCCAGATGTGGCCCTTTGCTAGCCTGTATCCGGCCCTTGGGGTGCTATTCCTCCCACTGACATCAACATTGGGGCACTATGGGCCAGATTCACGTAGAATCGCGGCAGGGTAACGTATCGTAGATACGTTACACCGCCGCAAGTTTTCATCGCAAGTGCCTGATTCACAAAGCACTTGCGATGAAAACTACGCTGGCGGCCTCCGGCGCAAGGCGGGCCAATTCAAATGGGCGTGTGCCATTTAAATTAGGCGCGCTCCCGTGCGGGACCTACTGCGCATGCTCCGTTTTCGCAAGTCCCGTCGTGCTTTGCGCGCCGTGACGTCATTTTTTCGAACGGCGATGCGCGTAGCGTACTTCCGTATTCCCGGACGTGTTACGCAAACGACGTTAAATTTTAAATTTCGACGCGGGAACGACGGCCATACTTTAGACAGCAATATGATTGCTGACTAAAGTTAGGGCACCCAAAACGACGACTAAATTTGCGACGGGAAACTAGACTAGCGGCGACATAGCGAACGCGAAAATCCATCGTGGATCGCCGTAACTCCTAATTTGCATACCCGACGCTGGTTTACGGCGCAAACTCCCCCCAGCGGCGGCCGCGGTACTGCATCCTAAGATCCGACAGTGTAAAACAATTACACCTGTCGGATCTTAGGGCTATCTATGCGTAACTGATTCTATGAATCAGTCACATAGATAGAAACAGAGATACGACGGAGTATCAGGAGAAACGCCGTCGTATCTCATTTGTGAATCTGGCCCCTATGTCTGGATGGACTTGTGTCTTTTTTCAACCTAACTATGGAACTAAGTAACTATGAATTGTAGGCTTCACCTGGGTGAAATCTACATTCCTTATTTCTGAAAGTTAAAAAGTGCAGGTTCTAACAAACGTTTTTGAAATTTTGAATAAGATAAGGAAGGGTTAGAACCCTTGAATGCCATTGGAGACCCCATTAGAGAGATTACTATCATGATAACAATGGTATTAGCCTGAGCAGGTGAAGATTAGTTTGGCTTTTATAGGTGAGCAGGCTACAGCTACAAAGAAAGTGAGTTCTCCTGACAATGTAACACATTCAAGGACATTCATAATGCGTATGGATTTATTCATGAATATAGAGCTGCATTAATTAATTAATTATGTATGTGATTGTGTGCTCACCTGGCAGGATGGATGAAGAGCAGTTGTCAAAAGCGCAACAAGAAGTAGTCATCTTGGTGTTCCCGTTGAGCGTGCTGACGCTTCCGGTTTTATCACATTGACTTGCAGGTGCGCACGATCGGATGTATCTTGTTGACTTTGATCCACCTGATATAAAGTATCTTCAGTTATATTTGCATATATTTACTGCTCATGATCTTTAACTATTTCCCAATCAGTGGAATAACATGAGTTGCCAGCGCCCGAGGCGCCCTCCTGAGTAGGGGTGAGATCAGGCATGACATGAGTCTAAACTCGCCTGAGTGACATGAGTCTGAACAAGACGCTTTCCCCGACTTGTTCATTCCCCGACTTAGTTGGGGTAGGCGGTACACTTTGGTGGGGGTAGGTCAGCCACGCCATGTGACCTTTGACGTCTGGGATCCTGCCTTCTGACCTTTGACCTTTGGGGGAGGTCCCTGTTCCAATTCCTGAGTCCTAGCCATATTCTTCAATGGGAAACCCTAACCCCAACCCTAACCCTAAGTCAGAAATGGATTCCCTTACTTTGCATAGAATTCCTGTCACTTCCTGTTTGGCTATTGGGCAGGAAGTGAAGGGAAATCTCTGCAATTGGACAGGGATCGTAAAAAATAAACTGACAGGGGCTATAACTAGGGTTGTCCCGATACCGATACCAGTATCGGTATCGGGACCGATACCGAGTATTAGCGGGAGTACTCGTACTCCCGCTAATACCGCCGATACTAAAATAGAATACTTCCCCCCCCCCCGCCGCCTCCGCCGCCACCACCACCGCCGATGCCGCAACCGCCGCCGCTGCTGCGTTAATCACCGCGGCGCAGGGAACATTACAGCCAGCGTTCGTTTGAATAGCTGTTTTCCCCGCCGCGCATAGACACTCCCCCTTGGACGGATCTGTCCAATCGTGAGAAAGGGGGAGTGTCTCTATACACAGCGCGGCGGGGAAAACACCTATTCAAACGAACGCTGGCTGTAATGTTCCCCACGCGGTGATTAACGCGGCAGCGGCGGCATCACAGTAGGTACGGGGGACATGGCTGTATATACGGGGGACATGGCTGGATATACGGGAGACATTGCTGTATATACGGGGGACATGGCTGTATATACGGGGGACATGGCTGTATATACGGAGGACATGGCTGTATATACGGGGGACATGGCTGTATATACGGGGGACATGGCTGCAATATGTTTGGGGACATGGCTGCGTATATGGGGATCATGGCTGGATATGTGGGGGGACATGGCTGCATATGGGGGGACATGGCTGCATATGGGGGGACATGGCTGCATATGGGGGGACATGGCTGCGTATATGGGGGACATGGCTGGATATGTTTGGAGACATGGCTGGATATGTTTGGGGACATGGCTGCATATGTTTGGGGACATGGCTGCATATGTTTGGGGACATGGCTGCATATGTTTGGGGACATGGCTGTATATGTGGGGGGACATGGCTGTATATGTGGGGGGACATGGCTGCATATGTGGGGGGACATGGCTGCATATGTGGGGGGGACATGGCTGCATATGTGGGGGACATGGCTGCATTTGGGGACACATTTAAAAAAACAGTATCGGTATTCGGTATCGGCGAGTACATAAAAAAAAGTATCGGTACTCGTACTCGGTCCTAAAAAAGTGGTATCGGGACAACCCTAGCTATAACCCTCCCTTACTCTATCCAAAATGAAAAAAAAAAAAAGTGTTGCCTATAGTTCTACTTTAAGCACAAACTGTGCAGGGGGCATGCTCTCAGCAGAGTAAAGTGCTTACCTAGGGGTGTCTATATGCGGCTACTCGGCGTTACAGCCCATGTGTCAAGACGCCGCATATGTGCATGTGGCTGGTGGTAAGTGGTTAAATCCAATCCATCCATTATAATATAACACACCTCCCAAAATGTTGAGATGGGAATGAGGGACACCTACTAACAAACGTATGTAGGCATAGGACACGCCCCCTGCCACACACCCTTAAAGGAGAATTAACCAAAAAAAAAAGGTTAATTTAATCCACAAGTGCTTTTTTTTACCACCACTATTCCTTTATATTGGCTTTTAAAATTTACAAATACAGCAATTTAGAAATTGGATGAAAAGTTTAGCGCTGGGAAACACTTTTTGATAGATAAAAAGTGCATTTTATATAAAACTATTTCGATCAGACCAAAATGAGGGACAAATAAGAAGGACAGAGGGACATTGTTCCAAACCAGGGGCAGTCCCTCGAAATCAGGGGCAGTTGGGAGCTATGATCTAATGACACCGGGTTTATGTGAACTGTAAACAGCAGTGGTAAGTCCAAAATACATTTCTGCTCATGGAAGCCACATGAAGGGGGAGGACTCTAAAGCAGCGTTCCACTCCCCTTTTAAAAGTGGAGAATCCCTTTAAAAATATCTTACCCACAGTGGATTCGGTATATGAGGTTGCACAGACGGAGCCAGAAGGGCAGGTGACATTGCTTCCTGTGCAGGTTGTTGAGTCTGTACATTCTGAGCATGATAGATTATAGCCTGCAGGTGAAAAAAATAAAGAGAGGTACATTTCCATGATGAAGCCCATGAGGCGGTGAAACATGTTAGAGGGCATGGCTTGGGGGGGAGGCAAAGCTGAAGCCTTTCTGGTACACTTAGAACTGGGTGGTTTTCCTGTGCGAACTTCATTTTTACAATTTTAAAATGTGTTAGGCATGTTTGCTATATACAATGGGCCAGATTCTCATAGAATTACGTTGCTCCTGGGCAGCGTAACGTATGTGATTTACGTTACACCGCCGCAGGTTTACAGCGTTAGTGCCTGATTCTCAGAACACTTACCTGTAAACTTGCGGCGGTGTATCGTAAAAACGCTTGGCTCTTTTACGATACACGTTCCCGCGCCGAGCGTACTGCGCATGCTCCGTCGGGTAAATTACCCGACGTGCATTGCGCTAAATGACGTCGCACCAACGTCATTTGCTTAGAGGTTAACGTAAATGGCGTCCAGCGCCATTCACGGACGTCTTACGCAAACGACGTAGATTTTTTAAATTTCGACGCGGGAACGACGGCCATACTTAACATTGGCTGCGCCTCCATAGACCCAGGGGCAACTTTACGCGTCGCAAAGGCTACGGAAACGACGTAAATTCTCTGCGTCGAGCGCGCGTACGTTCGGGAATCGTCGTAATTTGCTAATTTACATAAGCGACGGGGAAAACAATGTCGGCGACACCTAGCGGCGGGAAAAAAAATTGCATTTAAGATCTGACAGCGTAAGAGCCTTACGCATGTCAGATCTAATGGGTATCTATGCGTAACTGATTCTAAGAATCAGTCGCATAGATACCCGGGGCCAGATTAGGACTTACGACGGCGCCGTCGTAACGCCTTTGAGAATCTGGGCCAATATTTATATATATACACACTGTATTACCAAAAGTATTGGCAACAAATGGAAAAAGAAAATATGGACAGCCGCACTCCAAAAACCCTTGATGGTTGTCTTTATTTAAAAAAGGAAAAATGCGCTACAAGTCACAGCACACAACGCGGGAGTAAAACAGATGACGCGTTTCGCACTATAAATTAGTGCTTAATCATAGCTTCCGGCAGCCAATCACAATCATTAGGCGTTATTTTCATCCCAGTGATTGGCTACCAGCCACATTTATTTCCCTTTGCCTGGTACAGGAAGTAGATGAGGACACTTAGGCCCTTTTCACACTACAAAATAAATCCGTTTTAATAATCCGTTTTAAAATCCGTCAGATAATGTTAAAAAACGGAAGTTATACGTCCTTTATAAAATATCATTAAAGTCTATGGGATTTTTTTATGTTCCGTAAAGATCCGTAATAGTCCGTTATAACATACGGACGTTAGTTATAACGGAATATGTGACGGGTCTTGCACTATTTTTTGTAAATTATTTGTCCGTTGCAAGTAACGGATATATTAACGTCCGTTATATTTTAACATTGAAGTCTATGGCACATGGACGTTAGTAAATGTCTCCGTAAATGTCCGTTATGTTAACGGACGTTAATTTTACTGAGCATGGATATTCAGGGGAACCCCGCTGTCAATTTAAAACAAAAATGACGTGCGGTTCCCGGTAAATATCCATAACCAGACCCTTCAGGTCTGGTATGGATATTCAGGGGAACCCCGCCGTCAATTTAAAACAAAAATGACGTGCGGTTCCCCCTAAATATCCATAACCAGACCCATTATCCGAGCACGTTGACCTGGCCGGCCGCAGAAAAGAGGGGGGGACAGAGTGCGGCCCCCCCTCTCTCCTGAACCGCACCAGGCCACATGCCCTCAACATGGGGAGGGTGTCCCCATGTTGATGGGGACAAGGGTCTCATCCCCACAACCCTTGCCCGGTGGTTGTGGGGGTATGCGGGCGCGAGGTTTATCAGAATCTGGAAGACCCCTTTAACAAAGGGGACCCCCAGATCCTGACCCCCCCCCCTGTGTGAAATGGTAATGGGGTACACTGTACCTCTACCATTTCACGAAGGAAGTAAAAAGTATTGTAAAAAAACACACTGACACAAAAGAATAAAGTCCTTTATTAAAAAAAAAAAAAAAAACTCCAGCGCTGAAAAATCCACTCGTTCCCGGCTTCCAGCGTTGTCCTGATCCTGCGACGGGTGCGGGTGATCTCCCGCGATGAGAAGATCCAGCGTCGGGTGATCTCCGCTCCGGCGATGTGAAGATCCATCCATCTGGCGCAGCAGCATCCCGGACCTCCTCTCACCGCTGGGCACAGCCCAGCGAATGAGCGGCTGAAGCGGTGACATTTCTTATATAGAGGAGGCAGAGCCACCCGTCACGTGACCCTGCCCCCCCTCTGACGTACCTCTGCTACGTCACTGGGGAAGACCATGAAGAGGAAAGACCTTTCCTCTGCTTGGTCTTCCCCAGTGACGTAGCAGAGGTACGTCAGAGGGGGCGGGGTCACGTGACGGGTGGCTCTGCCTCCTCTATATAAGAAATGTCACCGCTTCAGCCGCTCATTCGCTGGGCTGTGCCCAGCGGTGAGAGGAGGTCCGGGATGCTGCTGCGCCAGATGGATGGATCTTCACATCGCCGGAGCGGAGATCACCCGACGCTGGATCTTCTCATCGCGGGAGATCACCCGCACCCGTCGCAGGATCAGGACAACGCTGGAAGCCGGGAACGAGTGGATTTTTCAGCGCTGGAGTTTTTTTTTTTTTTTTTTAATAAAGGACTTTATTCTTTTGTGTCAGTGTGTTTTTTTACAATACTTTTTACTTCCTTCGTGAAATGGTAGAGGTACAGTGTACCCCATTACCATTTCACACAGGGGGGGGGGTCAGGATCTGGGGGTCCCCTTTGTTAAAGGGGTCTTCCAAATTCTGATAAACCTCCCGCCCGCATACCCCCACAACCACCGGGCAAGGGTTGTGGGGATGAGACCCTTGTCCCCATCAACATGGGGACATCCTCCCCATGTTGAGGGCATGTGGCCTGGTGCGGTTCAGGAGAGAGGGGGGGCCGCACTCTGTCCCCCCCTCTTTTCTGCGGCCGGCCAGGTCAACGTGCTCGGATAATGGGTCTGGTTATGGATATTTAGGGGGAACCGCACGTCATTTTTGTTTTAAATTGACGGCGGGGTTCCCCTGAATATCCATACCAGACCTGAAGGGTCTGGTTATGGATATTTACCGGGAACCGCACGTCATTTTTGTTTTAAATTGACGGCGGGGTTCCCCTGAATATCCATGCGACTTCTGGAGCTGGACTTCAAGAAAGGGTGAAATGTTTTTATTAACGGACGTTAGAAAGGAATGATATAACGGATGTATACGGATATATACGGATAAACATTATCCGTTTTCAATAAAGGAAGAATGGTAAAATATTTATCCGTATGTATCCGTTATTAAATCCGTTAATAAACGTCCGTTAATAGGTGTAATACCGATATTATAAAACGGACATACAATCCATAGTGTGAAAGAAGCCTTAGAAAAAAGTATCCAATGTCCCACCGATAACTGTCTTCCAAGATCTCTTTGTATTTAAACAAATCAATTCAACCGCTTAGAAATCCGAATTGATTCATCCCTGCTTACAAAATACTGCCTATGAAAACTGAAACCCCCATAGCGGCAATATAAGAAAAATACCTCCATTCGGACAGACGAACTTAAAGTCAAATATCGATCCTGCGCTGTGAGATAGGTGGCCCAGACTACACAAGCTTCTAGTAGCACAACCCCGAATCACAGCCGAAGCTCCTGTTAGAAGAAAATGAACCAAAAAAAAAAGATAACTTAAATCATTTAAAGTGGAGTTCCACCCATAAATATAACATTACATCAGTAGTTTTAAAAAAAATTCATTAGTCCTTTAAGAATTTTTTTTTTTTTTTAGATGCCTTCAAAGTGTTGTTGCTAGGCAGAATAGTTAATCTTCCCTCTTCCTGCACCTAGGTGCTTAATGCTTCCTAACCTACACCGCACAGACTCCTGGGAATGTAGTGGGTGTAACTTTCCAGGAGTCTGTGCACTCCCCAGTCTCGAAGAATCATGTGACTTGGACAGTAAAGGTGCTGAAACCTGATCTGAAACCTATTACACTGCTTGTGCAGCACTGAGCATGTGCGAGATCTGCAAAGCTGAAATCCAGGAAGTCATACAGTCTGGCTTCATGATGCCCACACTTAAGATGGCCCCAGTCAATTTCTATTTTATAAAGTGTCTAAATGCTGTAACAACCTAACAAAACGGACCTTAATTTACAGACTAACTTTACTAGAATACATTAAGCTTGTGTATTACAGGGGTATTTATATTTAAAAAGTGAAATTGTGGCCGAAACTCCGCTTTAAGTAGCTCTAAATTCTAAGAGATCTATGTATAAAACATTTGTTGTGCAGATAGACAAACATTTTCACAATCAGGACAAAAAATGCTGTATTCCCTCTACTATGTGTGGTTCCCATTGTTTACTGTGAAAATGGCAGTTGCAGTTTGGGAGTTAACCACTAGGGGGCGCTGAAGGCGTTAAGTGTGACCTCATATGTGTTTCTAACTGTAGGGGGGCAGGGCTGGACGTGTGACGTCATTGATTGTGTTTGCCTATATAAGGGAACACACGATCAATGACAGCGCCACAGTGAAGAACGGGGAAGCTGTGTTTACACATAGCTCTCCTCGTTCTTCAGCTCCGGAGGACCGATCGCGGGACACCGGCGGCGATCGGGTCCGCGGGTCCCGCGGCCACGGTCACGGAGCTTCGGACCAGGTCACGTGCACGACCCCACGGCTGGGCTTAAAGGGCAACGTACAGGTACGTTGATGTGCCCAGCCGTGCCATTCTGCCGACGTATATCGGCGTGAAGGGGTCCTTAAGTGGTTAAAAGTCAGCAGCTACAGTGTTTGTAGCTGCTGACTTTTAATTTTATTGAATTTTTTTTACCGCCGGACCTCCTCTTTAATTGAACAAGCTGAAGTTTGAAGCTGATTGGCTCCCATGCACAGCCGTACCAAATTTTGCACTCTCTCTAATTTTCACTCACCAAGGCCCCTTTCGCACTTGGGCGGGAGGCGCGGTGGCGGTATAGCGCAGCTAAAAATAGCGGCACTATACCGTCGGAATTGCCGCGGTATTCGGCCGCGGTTTTAAATAGGAAGGAGCGGTGAAGGAGTGGTATACATACCGCTCCTCTCACCACTTCAAAGATGCTGCTTGCAGGAGATTTTTTTCTCTCCCGCCAGCGCATCGCCTCCGGCTTTCACATTGAGAAGGCAGTGAAGGAGTTTTTCAGGCGGTATTTAGACGCTATTTTTAGCGCTGTACCGCCTGAAAAACGCCTCAGTGTGAAAGGGGCCTTAGGGTTCAGATCTACTTAAAGCGGGGGTTCACCCTATTAATAAAAAAAATAAAAAAATGTTTTCCTCTAGCATAAAATGAGGCATAGTAGCGCGAGCTACAGTATGCCTGTCTTTATTTTTTTAGCCCCCTACTCACTGTGCAATCGTAGAGACAAGATTCTGACTTCCTCGGGGAATGGGCGTTCCTATGGAGAGGGAAGGTGATTGACGGCCGGCTCTGGCACGTCACGCTTCTCCGGAAATAGCCGAAATAGGACTTGGCGCTTCACGGCGCCTGCGCATAGTCTGTGCGCAGGCGCCGTATAGCGCCGTGAAGAGCCGAGACCTGTTCCGGCTGTCTTCGGGGAGCGCGACGTGCCAGAGCCGGCCGTCAATCACCCTCCCTCTCCATAGGAACGCCCATTCCCCGCGGGGAGTCGGAATCTTGTCTCTACGATTGCACTGTGAGTACCGGGCTAAAAAAATAAATACAGGCATACTGTAGCTCGCGCTACTATGCCTCATTTTATGCTAAAATGTTGTTATGGAGGGTGAACCACCGCTTTAAAAAAAAACACACAAACATTCCACTTACCAGTCATCTTTACAGAATGGACGGAACAAATGCTCTCGCTCCCGTTGCATTGCATGGTATCCTCCGCTGTACACCACTCTGCATTTTTGGACGTACACGTGGGACACGTCGCTCCGTTGTATGACGAGTTGGGGGCTGGCCCTGTCACTTTGTAAATAAAAACAAAAATAAAATCACATTTTAGGCTTTTGTGGCACAATTTCGACCGTATGTCATTTATCCCCGGCTGGCACTAAAAAAAAAAAAAAAATGTTGGTGATCCAGAAAAATAAATGGTTGCTATTAGCTAGATTCAGAGAGAGTTAGGCCGGCGTATCAGTAGATACGCCGACCTAACTCGGAATCTGCGCCGACCTAAGTTTAAGTGTATTCTCAAACTGAGATACACTTAAACCTATCTAAGATACGACAGCCTGCGCCGTCGTATCTTAGGGTGCAATATTTAGGCTGGCCGCTAGGTGGCGTTTCCGTTGAGTTCGGCGTAGAATATGTAAATCACTAGATACGCCTATTCACGAACGTACGTGCGCCCGTCGCAGTAAAGATACGCCGTTTACGTAAGGCGTTTTCAGGCGTAAAGTTATTCCATCAAATAGCTGGACTAGTCAATGTTAAGTATGGCCGTCGTTCCCGCGTCGAAATGTGAAAATTTTACGCCGTTTGCGTAAGTCGTCCGCGAATGGGGCTGGACGTAATTTACGTTCACGTCGAAACCAATACGTCCTTGTGGCGTACTTTGGCGCAATGCACACTGGGATATGTACACGGACGGCGCATGCGCCGTTCGTAAAAAAACGTCAATCACGTCGGGTCACCCCCCATTAACATAAAACACTCATGGAAGCCCCATGGAAGCCTCATCGAAGTTTCACAAAATCCTCATCAAAGCCTCATTGAACCCCGCCAAAGTCTCATCGAAGCCTCATCGAAGCCTCATCGAAGCTCCACCAAAGCCTCATTGAAGCTCCACCAAAGCCTCATCGAAGCCTCCTAGAAGCTCCACCAAAGTCTTATCGAAGCCACACCAAAAGCTCATGGAAGCCTCATCGAAGCCTCATGGAAGCCCCACCAAAAGCTCATGGAAGCCCCATGGAAGCCTCATCGAACTTCCACGAAATCCTCATCGAAGCGAAGCCTCATTGAACCCCGCCAAAGTCTCATCGAAGCCCCATCAAAGCTCCACCAAATCCTCATCGAAGCTGGTGTGAACAAGGTGTAAGCCCCCCCCCCCCCCCCCCCCCCCCCCCACAGTAGTACAGTGTCACTATGGTGACACTAAAGTACTCCTATGAGAGTGTGTAAAAAGAAAAAAAAATGTAGTAGTACTAGTTTTTTTTTTACATTTTTTTTTCATTTATATAGCAAAAAAAAAAAAAACAGAGGTGATCAAGTACCACCAAAAGAAAGCTCTATTTGTGGGGGAAAAAATGATATAAATGTAATTTGTGTGCAGTGTTGCACGCAACTACCAGTTAAAATAGCGCAGAGCTAAGTAGCAAAAAATGCTCTGGTCATGAAGAGGAGGTAAAACCTTCCAGAGACCATGTGGTTTAACATTCATAAAATAATGTATTACTGAATGAGATAATGTTACATACAATAGATAGACCAAATTTCCCCCCCCCCGCTGACTCTGAAATAGTACATGGTCTTACGTAATCACTTACATGTGGGGTCAGGTAGGGTGCAGCCATTGGTTGAACAGATGGTCACCAGCCTTTGTGTTCCATTGAGAAAGGTGCTACTCCCAGAGATGCCGCATTGATAGATTGGCAAACACGCACTGTTATTCACTTCCACGCTTGTATTATCTGTAGAGAAGTAGTCGTCAGTATGCAATGGGACCAGTTACTTTTCAAATACGATAACTATATGTGTGTGTAGAACTTACCCATGGTGGTCACAGCATACACTCTCGCACAGATGGTGCCATGAGGACAGCTAACATTGGCGTCGGGGCAATAGGTGTTGCTGGCGTTGCCTTAAAAACATAAAGCCAACAAGAAGACATTAATGTATTGCTCCATGCAGGTACAGATGTCTGTTCTTTGTACCACGTCTCTTGAGCCAAGGACAAGTCCTTCTTTAACCACTTCCATACCGGGCACTTATACACCTTCCGGCCCAGACTAATTTTCAGCTTTCTGCGCTGTTGCACTTTGAATGACAATTGCGCGGTCGTGCTACACTGTACCCAAACTAAGGGCCAAATCCTCAAAAATCCTGCCTAACTTATCTTTTCCCATTTAAGTTACACTGACTTAAAATTTCTATCTAAGTGCCCGATCCACAAAGCACTTACGTAGAAATTTCAGGCCGTGTAACTTAAATGTCTCCGGCGCAAGGCGGTCCTCTTCTCCAGGGGGCGATGACAATTTAAATGAGGCGCGCTCCCGCGCCGGCCGTACTGCGCATGCTCGTGACGTCATTTTCCTCGACGGGCAGTGCGCGAAATTACGTTACGCCGGGCTTTGTGGATTGCGACGGGACAATAAAGTTGCGTCGGGTAAAAAAAAAGTTACGCGCCGGGAAAAAAAATTCAAAATTTAAAAAAAAAACGCGGCGATCGAAAAAAAGGTCTGTTTTTACAAGGTGTTACTAGTTTACACTTTGTAAAAGCAGAACTAATTTTACGTATGCAAACGTAAACTTACGCAGAAAACACAAAGCTGAAAAGCTTTGTGGATCTCCGTAAGTCCTCATTTGCATACGCAAAGCGGCATTTCGACACGAAATGCCCCCAGCGGCGGATGCGGTACTGCATCCTAAGATCCGACAGTGTAAGTCTCTTACACATGTCGGATCTTCTGCCTATCTTTGGAAAACTGCTTCTGAGGATCAGTTCCAAAGATAGGCACAGGGATACGCAGGCGGAACAGCAGTTCCGCCTGCGTATCCCTTTTGAGGATTTGGCCCTAAATTTTTATCATTTTTTCCCCACAAATAGAGCTTTCTTTTGGTGGTATTTGATCACCTCTGGGATATTTATTTTCTTTACTAAAGCAGACAACTTTAAGGCTGCATTCACACCTCCGCGACAAGATACGCCGCGTACGCCGCGTATTTTGCCGCGAGTGTGTAACTTTTTTTTTTTTTTTTTAACAAAGCCTTCCCATTGCTTTGTATGGCCGAACGCCAATGCCGCCTGAAAAAAAGGGTCCGGGACTTTTTTTCAGGCGGCAGGCGTACGGCGTCTATGAGATGTGAACTATCTCATAGACAGCAATGGGAATTCTCCCCTCCAGCGGCACGAGCGTCCGGCGTCGGGCGTTTTGTCGCGGAGGTGTGAATGGGGCCTAAGGCACACGATTTCAGGGCATACAGCTTCTCACCAATTTTCGTAGCAGTTTTTGGCACTTTACGAGGTTGGGCACTCTATGTCTTGTCCCTTACCCCCTCCAATTCAGGGCACCAGGACCTCTCCAGGTATCCCCCAGCTGAAGAATACCAATCATTGGAAGCGCTACATCTCTAAAGGAAGGATTCCATCAGGTCCCATGTGGGACAGCTTCACAGTCCCATTTTTTGTCCTCACAACTTTCTGCCCAAACTCCTCCCACTCTTTTACGTAACACACTATTTATCAATGGGGATCATACCACCTTTTCGCCAGACTGACAATGGCGCCAACACCCCCTTACAAGTGTATCTAAAACCCTTTTTGTCGGCTCACAGGGCCGGATTCAGATACGAGATACGCCGTTGTATCTCCAGAGCGGGCCGTCGTAACTATGCACCTGATTCAGAGAATCAGTTACGCATAGATTTCCCTAAGATCCGACCGGCGTAAGTGTCTTACACCGTCGTATCTTAGGATGCATATTTACGCTGGCCGCTACGTGGCGCTTCCGTATAGTTACGCGAGGAATATGCTAATTAGGGGCCAGATTCACAGAAGAGATACGATGGAGTATCTCAGATACACCATCGTATCTCTGATTTTTACTGGTCCTATCTATGCGCCTGATTCATAGAACCAGTTACGCATAGATAGGGCTAGATCCGACAGTGTTACACTGTCGGATCTTTTTTTGGATTTAAAAATGGCGCCGGGGGCGTTCCCGCTGATTTACACTGAATAATATGTAAATCAGCGAGATACGCGAAATTCACGAACGTACGCGGACCTGACGCTGTGTTCTTACGTCGTTTCCGTAGCGCGGTACCCGTCGTATACTTACCCCTGCTAAAAGCAGGGGTAAGTATTGTTAAGTATGGCCGTCGTTCCCGCGTCGATTTTGAAATTTCCTACGTCGTTTGCGTACGCCGATTCACGAACACGCGCGTCGCAAGTCCCGCTCACGTCGCAACCACTGACGTCCTATTGACGTCAGTGGGAGCAATGCACGCCGGGAAATTCCCCGGACGACGCATGCGTATTTAAATCGGCGCGGGAACGCGCCTGATTTAAATATGACACTCCCTTAGCCGCGGAATTTGAATTCCGCTGGGGGAGTTAGGATCCGCCGTCGCAAGTTTGGAGGTAAGTGTGTTGTGAATTTGACACTTTCCTCACAAACTTGCGAGGGCGGATCTTAAAACACATAGGTTACACGGATCTAAAGATCCGCTAACCTTTGTGAATCTGGCCCAAAGTATTTACACCGATTCAGAAACGTACGTCCCGCCGGCGCATTTTTTTACGTCTTTTACGTTAGGCTTTTTTTTGGCGTATAGTTACCCCTGCTATATGAGGCGTAGCTAATGTTAAGTATTGACGTCGTTCCCGTGCCGAGTTTTGAAAATTTTACGTCGTTTGCGTAAGTCGTTCGCGAATAGGGCTGGACGTCATTTACGTTCACGTCGAATCCAATACGTCCTTGCGGCGTACTTTGGAGCAATGCACACTGGGATATTTCACGGACGGCGCATGCGCCGTTCACAAAAAACGTAAAATACCCGGGGTCATCATAAATTTAAATAAAACACGCCCACAACATCCCCATTTGAATTAGGCGGGCTTACGCCACCACACATAGGTTACGCCGCCGTAACTAAGGGCGCAAGTTCTTTCTGCATACGGAACTTGCGCCCAAAGTTACAGCGGCTTAACGTATCTGAGATACGTTACGCCCGCAGATAGACAGACGAATCTATCTGAATCCGGGCCATGGATTCCAGATGCATTCATTCATAAGTTTTACCTCCACAATAACAGTTAGATGTGTAAGTAATTCCTGTTCCATTGACTTTGTATCTCTCACTTCCACATGTACGTCTGGCACATCCTCGAACCGATGACAAGCTCCCTGTTGAGAACAAAAGACAGTCAACAGTAACAACATTTCTAATGTCGCGTACGCACATTCGGAATTTTCGATGAAAACGCCAGACGGAATTTTTTCATCGGATTTTCCGACCGTGTGTATGCCCCATCGGACTTTTTCCGTCGGAAATTCCGACAGACTTAGAAAGAGAACATGTTCTCTTTTTCTCAGACAGAATCGGAAATTTGACGCAATTTGACGCATGCTCAGAAGCATTGAACTTCGTTTTTCTCGGCTCGTCGGAGTGTTGTACGTCACCGCGTTTTTTGACGGTCAGAATTTGGTGTGTCTGTGTGTATGCAAGACAGCTTGAGCGGAACTTCATCGGGAAAAACCCGTCAGAGTTTATTCCGATAGAAAAACCGGTCGCGTATACGCGGCATTTCTTTGTTGGCAAACATTTTCTTTTTACTTAACCAAAATTTGGTTTAACCACTTAAGGACCGCCTAACGCCGATATACGTCGGCAGAATGGCACGGCTGGGCACATCAACGTATATGTACGTTGATCACTGTGGCGGTGTCATTGATCGTGTGATCTCTTTTATAGGGATCCACAATCGATGACGTCACACCTACAGCCACACCCCCCTACAGTTGTAAACACACATTAGGTGACACATAACCCCTTCAGCGCCCCCTTGTGGTTAACTCCCAAACGGCAACTGTCATTTTCACAGTAAACAGTGCATTTTAAATGCATTTTTTGCTGTGAAAATGCCAATGGTCCCAAAAATGTGTCAAAATTGTGCAAAGTGTCCGCCATAATGTCGCAGTCGCGAAAAAAATCGCTGATCGCCGCCATTAGTAGTAAAAAAAAATTTCAATAAAAAAGCAATAAAACTATCCCCTATTTTGTAAACGCTATAAATTTTGCGCAAACCAACCGATAAATGCTTATTGCGATTTTTTTTACCAAAAATAGGTAGAAGAATACGTATCGGCCTAAACTGAGAAAAAAAATGATTTTTTTATATATTTTTGGGGGATATTTATTATAGCAAGAAGTAAAAAATATTGCATTTTTTTCAAAATTGTCGCTCTATTTTTGTTTATAGCGCAAAAAATAAAAACCGCAGAGGTGATCAAATACCACCAAAAGAAATCTCTATTTGTGGGGAAAAAAAGGACGCCAATTTTGTTTGGGTGCCACATCGCACGACCACGCAATTGTCAGTTAGAGCGACGCAGTGCCGATTTGCAAAAAGGGGCCTGGTCCTTTAGCTGCATTTTGGTCCGGGTCTTAAGTGGTTAAAATCAACATAGAATTGCTTACCATTTATGTTTGTAGAATAGAGAACGCACACGTTTTCCTCTCCGGTACATTCCACGGTTTGCTCATCATAGCACCAGCCAGAGGAAGATGATTGGCAGGTGGGACAGGTCACTCCGTTGGGTTGAGGGCTGACAGATGGCACTTTGAAATAAAAAATAGATATTCAATAATGAATTTCAAAAAGTCAAATTCGGGAGAGCAGCTTCTCTCTGGAGTTACAGTAAAGTCATCTTGGTACAGGAAACATTTATTCTTGGCAATTATTTACTTTCAAGTATGCAGGCAAGTATTTATCATTCTGATGTCTCTTGCTCGTAGATACCACCAAATGATGCCACAAAAGAGAGGCCGATCTGATGAAAACGGACATGCTGTCCGTTTTCATCAGATCGCTCCATAGGAGACAGCGGCGCTCGACATACCCCTCCCCGCTCAGTGAGCAGAGAGAAGCTTGTCATCCGTCGGCTCAGCGGAGATCTTCGGACTGATCTCCCGCTGAGCTGGCAGGAGCAGGCGGACTCCGTAGGAACGGAGTCCGCCTCGTGTGAATGGGGCTTAAGAAGGGGCCTCTTTCACACGGAGCGGACCGTTTTTGTGTCCGCTCCGTGTGTGTCCGTCGGCTCAGCGGGGAGCATCCGTAATCCCCGCTGAGCTGTCGGCGGATAGGGCGGTCCCCGCACACTGTGCAGAGACCGCCCTGTCTCTTCTCCACTCTCCCTATGGGGAATCGGATGCAGACGGACCGTGTGTCCGTCTTCATCCGATCCGTTCCGCCGGACGGAAGAAAAATAGGGTTTTCTTCCGTCCGAAAAACCGAATCCTGACGGACGTGGATGGTTTCGGACGTTAGCGGATGCTCCATCCGCTAACGGACGCGATCCCATAGGGATGCATTACATCCGGACTTGTAAAAAGCGGACGAACGGTCCGCTAATGTGAAAGGGGCCTTACCCGATCCAATCTGCATGGACGGATGGGGACGTGCCCCTCAGGCCCCGTACACACGACAGAGGAACTCGACGTGCTTGGCACTTTGAGTTCCTCGTCTCGTTTTGGGATGAAGCCGCCGAGGAGTTCGGCGGGCCGCCTTCTCCTATAGAACAACGCGGCCAACGAGAAAATAGAGAACATGTTCTCTATTTTCTCGTCGAGCTCCTCGGCGGCTCCATCGAGCCAAAACTGTACAGACGACAGAGATTCTCGGCAGAATCCGGGTTTTGACCGAGTTTCTCGGCGAATTCTGCCGAGAATCTCTGTCGTGTGTACGAGGCCTCATACGTCTGTTTTTAGCGGATCGGATAGGGTCGGATGTCAGTGGACATGTCTCCGCTGACATCCGACGCTCCATAGGATTGCATGGAGCGGCCGTTCAGGTCCGCTGTCAAAACTGATAGGCGGACCTGAACGGTCCGTCGTGTGAATGAGGCCTTAGGGTCGTTTACGGACTTGTAATGGTTCCCTATGGGATTGCAGACGTTAGCGGATGATGCATCCGCTAACGTCCGTAACGATCCGCGTCCGCAAAGTTCCGCTTTTTCAGACGGAAGAAAACCCTATTTTTCTTCCATCTGGCGGAAACCAATCGGATAAATACGGACACACGGTCTGTAGTCATCCTATTCCCCATAGAGAAGAGCAGAGCAAAGACAGGGCGGTCTCACAGTGTGCGGGGACCGCCCTGTCCGCCGACAGCTCAGCGGGGATTTATGGAGGATCCCCGCTGAGCCGACGGACACACACGGGGCGGATCAATTACGGATCCGCTCCGTGTGAAAGGGCCCTTAAAGTGTAAAGCTATTTATTTATTTATTTTTTATTGAGTGATTTTTGATTTTGGATAAAGTAGGGAATGGTTAACCGCTTGCCGACTGCCACACAACGATGGCACGGGCAGGCAAATGGGCGTACCTGTACGTCCCTTTAAATCTGCCGCCCAGCGGGAGCGTGCACGTGCCTCGTGACTGCGCCCGCGGGTCCCGGGAACTCTATGTTCCCGGGGTGGCCCGCGTTTTTTTGGTCGGCAAAGACAGAACAGGGGGATGCCTTTGTAAACAAGGCATTTCCCCTGTTCTGCCTAGTGACACATCAGTGATCTACTGTTCCCTGTGATTGGGAACAGTGATCAGTTACATGTCACTGGTGGCTCCTCACCCTAAGGCCTCGTACACACGATAGGTTAACCAGAGGACAACGGTCTGAAGGACCGTTGTCCTAGGTTAACCTATGAAGCTGACTGATGGTCCGTCGCGCCTACACACCATCAGTTAAAAAAATGATCGCGTCAGAACGCGGTGACGTAAAACACAACGACGTGCTGAAAAAAACAAAGTTCAATGCTTCCAAGCATGCGTCAACTTGATTCTGAGCCGGCGTGGATTTTTAACCGATGGTTGTGCCTACTAACGATTGGTTTTGACCTATCGGTTAGCAATCCATCGGTTAAATTTTAAAGCAAGTTGCCATTTTTTTAACCTATGGTTAAATAACCTATGGGGCCTACACATGATCGGTTTGGACCGATGAAAACGGTCCTTCAGACCTCGTGTGTACGAGGCCTGACAGTTAGAATCACTCCCTAGGGCACACTTAACCCCTTCAGCGCCACCTAGTGGTTAACCCCTTCCCTGCCAGTGTCATTTTCACAGTAATTAGTGCATTTTTATAGCACTGATCGCTGTAAAAATGACAATGGTCCCAAAAATGTGTCAACAGTGTCCGCCATAATGTCACAGTCACGATAAAAAAAAACAATGAGTTCTACACCCTTGCTTTAACAAATAAGGCCCACTAATGTGTGTGTGTGTGGTGCATGTAAGTACATTTATTACCTGTCAGGATGGATGAAGAACAGTTGTCAAAAGCACAGCATGAAGAAGACATCTTTATGTTACCATAAGGGGAGCTAACAGATCCAATTCTGCCACACTGGCCTAAAGGTGCACATGACCTGATGACTGTCTTGTTAGAAACTGATCCACCTGTTAATTATTTGAAATAAATAAATTTACTATACATTTCCCTATACATATATAAATTATATGAAACGTCAAGACATGGAAATAATATCCTAATTTAGTTTTCCTTTTGACCCATCTGCATAGTAATGAGGAGGGGTCCTGCCACAGCATTGGAAATCAACCATGAAATCCTGACTCTTGTAGGTAGATTCACAAAGAGTTAGGCCGGCTTATCTACAGATAAGCCGACCTAACTCTGAATCTAAGCCGGCCTATGTTTAAGTGTATTCTTAAACAGAGATACACTTAAACATACCTAAGATAGGCTGGCTTGTGCCATTCTATCTTAGGTTGCAATGTTTATTTTGGCCGCTAGATGGCGCTTACATTGCGGCCGGCCTAGATTATGTAAATGAGGGGATACGCCGATTCCCGACGATTTACGAGCGTACGCCGGGCCTACACCGTCGAGTTACGTTGTTTCCGTACGCGATAGGCCGCCTAAAGTTATTCCACCTATGAGGTGGAATAACAATGTTAAGTATGGCCGCCGTTCCCGCTGCGAGGTTCGAATTTTTTACGTCGTTTGCGCAAGTCGTCCACGAATCGGGATTTACGTCGTTTACGTACACGTCGAAATCAATAGGCCCGTACGGCCTACTTAGCCGCAATGCGCACTGGGAGATGTAGTCGCCCGGCGCATGCGCAGTGTATTTCAATACTACACGCCCCCCTCCCAGTCATTTGAATTAGGCGCGCTTACGCCCACTTGTTTTAGGCTACGCCGCCGAAAATTTGAAGGTAAGTGGTTTGAGAATCACTTCTAACCTAAATAATTTTCGGCGGTGTAGCCTAAAAAGAGTAGGCTAGGCCGTCCTAATTTTAAGCGCCCCTACGTGAATCTACCCATTGATCTTTTGACTTGTATCTGAAATGGTCTACTGCCTTTAGCAGCCGCCGTACCTCGGAAGAAGACTTAGGCCCGGATTCACAGAGAGTTGGGCGCACATTACGCCGCTGTAACGCAAACGCTGTACGCCATGCCAAAACAGCGCAGAGAGGCAAGCATGGAATTCAGGAAGCCAGTGCTCCCAACGCTGCCTCGGCGCGGCGTAGGTTTCGAAGGCGCAGGCCGGCGTAGGTGGAAGTGGGCTTGACCCATGCAAACCCATGCAAATGAGGCGTGACCCCATACAAATGATGGTCCGAGCGCCAGACAAGTACATTTAATGAACTGCGCATGCGTCGTGGCGTGGACGCATCCCCCTGTGCATGCTCACAACCACATCGGAACAACTGCCTAAGATACGCCGGATCACTGCCTACGCCATGAACGTATCCTACGCCCAGCCAGACTCACGTCAAATGTAAACTACGTAAAATACGCCGGCTTGTATTCCTTGGTGCAGACCTTTGCATGTCTGCTGCTGGGTTACACCTCCTTTATGGGGCTTAACTTTACGCCGGACGTACAACTTACGCGCACCACTCGTAGCCTGCGTCGGGCGCACATACGTTCTTGAATCGCCGTATTTTCCTCATTTGCATATTTAAATGGCTGATCATTGGGAGCGCCACCATGCGTCCAGCCTAAATATGTGCCCACGCTACGCCGGCGTAGGCAAGTTACGACGGCGGGATGAAGCCTATTTTTAGGCGTATCTTATAGGTAGATTCAGTAAGAGTTAGGCTGTTTTATCAGTAGATAAGCCGACCTAACTCAGAATCTAAGCCGACTTATGTTTAAGTGTATGCTCAAACAGAGATACGCTTAAAAATATCTAAGAGAGGACGGCGCAATATTTCGGATGCTCGCTAGGTGGCGCTTCCATTGCGGTCGGCGTAGAATATGTAAATGAGTAGATACGACGATTCACGAACGTACGCCTGGCCGACGCAGTACTTTTACGCCGTTTACGTTAGAGATATGCCGCCTAAAGTTAGAGCTTAGCCCTAATGGAATAGTAATGTTAAGTATGACCGCCGTTACCGATTCGAAATTCAAATTTTTTACGTTGTTTGCGTAAGTCGTCCATGAATCGGAATTTATGTCGTTTACGTCCACGTCGAAATCAATAGGCCCGTGCGGCGTACTTAGCCGCAATGCACACTGGGAAATGTAGGCGCCCGGCGCATGCGCAGTTCGCAAAAAACGTAAAAAACGTAAGGTCAAGCCCCATTGACATAAAACACGCCCCCCTCAAACACATTTGAATTAGGCGCCCTTACGCCCGCCGATTTAGGCTACGCCGCCGTAACTTAGCAGGTAAGTACATTGTGAATCATGTACTTGCCTAGCTAACTTACGGCGGCGTAGCCTAAACAGACTAAGCTACGCCGCCGCAAGTTTAGGCACATCTACTTGAATCTACCTATTAGTTTGTGGGTCCGGCGCACAGATACAACGGCGCATATTTGCACTTACGCGGCGTATCTTGAGATATATCGGCGCAAGTGCTTTGTGAATCCGGGCCTTAGATTCTGCTGGAATCTCCTCTAGTTCGTGTGGTGCGTAGTAGAATTAGCACTTTATTGAAAGAAGCTCTTGAAAATGTAACTCACCTATATTGGATTCTGTATATGAGGTTGCACAGACAGAGCCAGTAGGGCAGGTGACACTATTTCCTGTGCAGTTGGTTGAGTCCATACACTCCATGCATGAGATGTTATAGCCTACAATTGAGGAATAAAAATAAAAAAAAGATAGAGTGAGGGCACATTTTTGAAGCCTTATGCCGCGTACACACGATCGGACATTTCAACAACAAAACACGTGGATTTTTTTTCCGACGGATGTTGGCTCAAACTTGTCTGGCATACACACGGCCACACAAATGTTGTCGGAAATTCCGAACATCAAGAATGTGGTGTTTTGTACGTACAACACCACAACGAGCTGAGAAAAAAAGAGTTCAATGATTCCGAGCATGCGTCTATTTGTTGTGCGTTGAACTGTTTCCGACAAGAACTTCTGTTGTCAGGAAAAATTGAGAACCAGCTCTCAAATTTTTGTAGTCGTAAATTCCGGCAGCAAATGTCCGATGGAGCCTACACACGGTCGGATTTTCAGACAACAAGCTCACATCGAACATTTGTTGTCGGAAATTCCGACCGTGTGTACGCGGCATTAGTCTTTTGCTCAGCCCCTTTGCACCTAAGGGTAAAACAAATCTTAACGCCTAAGCCCAAGTTTGCAACTTTGACGTGTGTTAGTAAAACCATACATATCAATGCAACTATTTTTTGCATCCAGGTGGATTATACAAAAAATGTTCAGATAAATTGATTAATTTTAGTGGTAAATGGTAATGTATTTCTTCAGATTTGTTATTTGTTTTTATTATCAAAGGAAAACTGGCCTAAAATAGTAAAAAATATATATTCCGTATATACTCGAGTATAAGCCGACCCGAATATAAGCCGAGGCCCCTAATTTTACCACAAAAAAATATTAGCTGGATTCAGAGAGAGCGCCGCAACTTTAAGGCGGCTGTAGCGTATCGTATTTACGCTACGCCGCCTTAAGTCAGAGAGGCAAGTACTGTATTCACAAAGTACTTGCCTCCTAACTTACGGCAGCGTAGCGTAAATGGAGCCGGCGTAAGCGCGCCTAATTCAAATTAGGATGAGGGGGCGTGTTTTATGTTAATGGGGGGAGACCAGACGTGATTGACATTTTTTACGAACGTCATGCGCCGTCCGTGTACATATCCCAGTGTGCATTGCTCCAAAGTACGCCGCAAGGACGTATTGGTTTCGACGTGAACGTAAATTACGTCCAGCCCTATTCACGGACGACTTACGCAAACAACGTAAAATGTTCACATTTCGACGCGGGAACGACAGCCATACTTAACATTGACTAGTCCAGCTATTTGATGGAATAACTTTACGCCTGAAAACGCCTTACGTAAACGACGTATCTTTACTGCGACGGGCGTGAATAGGCGTATCTAGTCATTTACATATTCTACGCCGAACTCAACGGAAGCGGCACCTAGCGGCCAGCCTAAATATTGCACCCTAAGATACGACAGCGCAGGCTGTCGTATCTTAGCTAGGTTTAAGTGTATCTCAGTTTAAGAATACACTTAAACTTACGACAGCGCAGATTCAGAGTTACGTTGACGTATCTACTGATACGCCGGCGTAAATCTTTCTGAATCTAGCTATGAGAAAACGCATTGACTCGAGTATAAGCCTAGGGTGTCCATCTGCATGCCTCATTGTGCCTCACTTTGCCTCACTGTGTCCATGTGCATGCCTCACTGTGTCCATGCCTCACTGTGCCCATGCCTCACTGTGCCCATGCCTCACTGTGCCCATGCCTCACTGTGCCCATGCCTCACTGTGTCCATGACTAGACTGACGTTTAACATGGGAGTCTATGAAAGGGGTGCCCGGCTTTGAAAAATCGGTGCTCCCCAGCCATAGGTCCCCCAGACAACAAACTTTGCACACTTGTAGAGGAGAAATGGGGCTACATGTGTGCCACGTTCCGGAGTCACCGGAGAATTTACCATTTAACATGGGAGTCTATGGAAGGGGTGCCCGGCATTGGAAAATCGGTGCTCCCCGGCCTTAGGTCCCCTGGACAACAAACTTTGCACTCTTATAGAGGAAGAGTGGGGCTACATGTGTGCCAAGTTTGGGACCCAGGGGACCTACAACAGCCGGTAATGGGTCCCTAAAGTCTGGGAGATCAGGCTCAAAAAGGTGAGTCGAGTGTAAGCCGAGGGGGGCATTTTCAGCACAAAAAAATGTGCTGAAAAACTCGGCTTATACTCGAGTATATACGGTATATATTTTTTACATTTAGCTGTAAACTTATTGCTACTACCATAACCTACCACCAAACAACAACCCAAAATAAATTCTCCTGAGGATCGCAGAGATACCACATATGTGTATGTTAGTTGTTGTTCGTAGCCGTAGTATAGCCCAGAAACAATAGTGCCCATTTTGTTTTGATTTTATCCTACCTAAAATAAACTGACACTGATACTAATTAAAAAATACTGTCCAAAAAATACTGACCTTGACTATTGACCCAAACACTACCTCAAACCTTGATCTAGGTATTTTGTTACATTTTAATTACATTTTTTTGTAATTATTATTATTATTATTTGTTTTTCTACACACAATTTTTTTTTCTCTCTGCAAGGACAGAGAAATATACAATGTATCTCTCTTGTCTATTCACAGAGACAGAAAACGCAAGGGGCGGACTTCACAGTGACTGAGGTTATCACAGCGATCAGGTGACCCAGAATCGGACATTTCGGTCCCGATCGTTAGAACGGTTCCCGGGGGTCTTGTGAGACCCCCCTGGCCAAACTTCAGCACTTCCTGATGGTTTCAAAGCTTGACCTTCCCTTCCTACCTTCTACACATCCCTAGTGGCCAAGTGGCCTAGTAGACTGTTCTTTACAGTGATGTGCCAAGAGGAACTTAGTGGCAAGCTTGAAGCTACCACCATTCTCCTCGTACAGTGTATGAGGTATAAGTAAGCACCTGTAGACAACTACCCTATCATACTTAGTACCTCCTGTAGACCAAATAAACTTAACATCATATTCAGATCTGTTTGCGCTGTGAGATATTTGGCCAAGATAACAGTTACGTCTAGTGATGTGGCAATAAAAATGTGCGTGTGTAGGGCTTTGTGGGGGGCTCAAAGATGCCACCATTCATCTGGTACAGTTTAGAAGGCTGCAACCGGAATCTGTAGGCACCTTTAGGCAGTCACTCTAGCATACATAAGGTATGTTATACAATTTGTACTTACCTCCTGTAGGGCAGATAAACTTAAAATCAAATTCAGATCCTTTAGCACTGTGAGATAGTTGGCCAAGATAACAGTTACTTCTAGTAGTACAGCCACGCATGACAGATGGGGTTCCTGTTGTAGGGAAAAAAGAACTGCTTTAGAATTCATATACAAATGACAAAATGTTAAATTTTATAATGATAAACAACTGATGATAATACAGCTAAAACATCAG
Organism: Rana temporaria; assembly: GCF_905171775.1. Classification (NCBI taxonomy): domain Eukaryota; kingdom Metazoa; phylum Chordata; class Amphibia; order Anura; family Ranidae; genus Rana; species Rana temporaria. The sequence continues at coordinate 11,811,399 of NC_053498.1, forward strand.
TGGAATGGAAAGTCGCAGTAGACATACCCAACAGTTTTTCGGTGTGGACCATACACACGGTCTCACTCCCAGTGCATCCCATGATAGTCTTCGCTGTACACCATTCAGAATTACTGGACATACAGGCAGGACATGTCACCCCATTGACTGTTGAATTAAGACTTGACCCTGTGGGATTTAAAATAAATGAGAAAATGATTGAGGCAATCCTTGACTGTAAGAATATTTTTGGTTAGTGAAACCAAATGTTGCCGAACAATGTCTAATGTAGTTTAGTTTTAATATAAAAATCATATAATTTAGTTTTTAATCATTATTTTTACAAAATAATGAATATGAGAAGAACACACATAACATGGAGAACTGATGGCAGAAATAACTTCTCGTAGTTGCCCTTCAAGTTATTCTAAAGTCTTTGGTTTCATAGAGTAAACTTGTTCCTTCAACCAACCCCAAAGAAAAAAGTAGCAGGGTGTTAAATCAGGTCTTCTGGCCGGCCACTCACACGGACCACGTCCACCCAACCATCTCCCAGGAAAATGTTCATTCAGAGAAGCCCGGAGCTAAATACAGAGTATAGGCAGAGGACTGGCATGGAAACCGAAGAAGGGGTTAAAAAGTAGGGAGGGACATTTTCAGCTTGAAGGGGGTGGCCAGAGTTAATATTTCCCGGTAGGAGGGGCTTGGGGGAAGGTCTGCAGTTTAGTTGTGGGCAGCACAGGAAGAGGAAGCTCCCACCCTCCCGCCCTATTATGTTGGGATTGTATGTAATGTGTTGTGTTGGTTTTCGCGGTTAGGGAGTGCTATGGTCCTTGAGTCGGCGCATTGCGACTGGGATCTTGGATGGCCACGCTGGTACGAGGGAAATTTGGTCAATGCCTTCAATCATCTCCTAACAGGGTGGCAATTGTATCTGTGAAGGATTGTGTAGTGAAATAAAGATTTTGAAATAATTTGTTATGGATGTCGCCTGGTTATTCATAAGTTAAGGTATAATTTTGGGTAATATGGTAAAGAGAGGTTTATCTGAATTACTATAGTCAAGCCATTCACGAACAATAATAGCAAAGTGTGGAGAAGCACCATCTTGCATAAAAATCAAGGGCCAGATTCACAAAAGAGATACGACGGCGTATCTCCTGATACGCCGTCGTATCTCTGAGATACGATTGTCGTATCTATGCGCCTGATTCATAGAATCAGGTTACGCATAGATAGCCCTAAGATCCGACAGATGTAAGTGACTTACACCGTCGGATCTTAGGCTGCAATTCTAGGCCGTCCGCTAGGTGGCGATTCCATTGCGGTCGGCGTAGAATATGCAAATGACTACTTATGCCGATTCACGAACGTCCGCTTTGCCCGTCGCTCTAAATTTAGGTAGTTTCCGTAGATATACGTCGCGTAAAACTAAGCATGCCCTCTAGGTGGTCTAACCAATGTTAAGTATGGCCGTCGTTCCCACGTCGAATTTTTAAATTTCACGTCGTTTGCGTAAGTCGTCCGTGAATTGCGCTTGACGCCATTTACGTTAATGTCAAAACCAATGACGTCCTTGCGACGTCATTTAGCGCAATGCACGTCGGGAAATTTTAGGGACGGCCCTTTTAGGGACAGAGCATGCGCAGTACGTTCGGCGCGGGAACGCGCCTAATTTAAATGGTCCCGCCCCATTTGAATTAGGCGGGCTTGCGCCGGGCGGATTTACGCTACGCCGCCGCAAGTTTACAGGTAAGTGCTTTGTGAATCAGGCACTTACGCAAGTTTACAGGTAAGTGCTTTGTGAATCAGGCACTTACGCTGTAAACTTGCGGCGGTGTAACGTAAATGGGATACGTTACGCCGCCGCAGCGTAGCCCATTTCTACGTGAATCTGGCCCATAGTCTTCAATATTCTGTACGAATGCTGGTGCACATATCGAATTTTAAATAAAACTCCATGTTATGTGTGTTCTTCTCATATTCATTTTTTTTGTAAAAATAATGATTAAAAAATAAGATTTTTAAAATAGGGAGTTACGTTTCAATCACGCTGTAGAATTTCAGGATGAACTTGGAATGTTACTCTTCCTTATATGGGATGGATAGTTGGTACTATGGTAATTTTAGTATTTTTTTCTACTTTTTTTTTTATTAAAAGGAGCAGATTGCTACAGACATCTGAGTTAGTATATAAAAAAATGTAATTCTCAATTCAACATAAAAAAAATCAACTCAAAAGCATACCATGTCCCAGAAACTGATATAGTATACTATGCAAATGGTCACTTACAAGTTGGATTACTTAGATTGCAGTTATTAGTTGAACAGATGGTCATCATTCTTAATGTGCCACCGAGAAAGGTGGCACTACTGGAGATTCCACACTGGTATATTGGTAAACATGCGGTCCTATTTATTTCAGAACTTGCACTACCTGTAAAAGAGCACAATTGCTTATTAAAGATGAAAAGTCTTTCCACATAGTGATGTTAGTCTAGTATTGAAAATGCTTGTTCAACTTACCAACAGTACTTAGAGTTTGAACTCTTGCACATATGGTGCCAGAAGGACAGGTTACGTTGGTGTCTGGGCAATAGGTGTTACTAGAATTGCCTTAAATTAGAAAAAAAAATATATATCAGTGTCTTTCACTAGCCAAGTACAAATTTCACTCACCTCTCTCCTAGAATTCTGTAAAAGCAAGGGCAAGTTTCTCCTGCAGGAAACTGCTTCCATGATCATTTATAAAACTAAAAATGGGTGAGCCAGAGGCGGAGCTAGTGGCGGACATGTAAGCAGCGCTGAGTGAGAGCTTCGGCTGGGACAAATTCTCCTACGGACATCCTGAGTTTCAGAGACACGGATCCTGCACCAAACCTACACCCTAATACACCCTGGAGTGGACGGAACGGTGGGAAATGGTTAAATACAGGCCAGCACTCATGGATTCGGTATCAGATTGTTTGTCACACTTTGCATGGGAATCCCAAGATGGCGGCCACCACGAGGAGATGGAATGGGACCCAGACAACATACAGCAGGGCAGAGAGGCTCATTCCCCCACTACCTCCAGCAAGGTAAGCCCGCTGCCCCACAGGTCAGAGGGCTGAGAAGGGGCCTCTCATTAGACAGGCTGCCCCACACGGAGCCAGGGTACCCAGCGCTAGCAGTGGGGGGAAGGGGAACCTTCCCTGAAGCAAATAATGGAGGCCATATTCACATGCCAAACCACCCTGACGGCGCATATAGATGGCATGAGGGCAGAAATTTCATTTATTAAGCAAGATGTGCAAAATATCGGAGAGAGTATCACAGAAGCTGAACACATAATGAGTGCCGTGGAGGACGTTGTCCGTCCATTAGAAAGTACGGCACAAACTATGCAAAGAGAAATCACTGCCCACACTGATAAATTGGGGGACATGGAGGACCGCCAAAGAAGAAACAATATTGGCTTTGTTGGGTTCCCTGAGAAAGCAGAGGGTAGGGTTTCCTCTACTGGCTCATTTACCTTCTCATTGGTGTCACACAGGTTTCTTAATTACACCTTACTCCCATATTACTATCATCTACAGAGGAGTGAATTTATGAAAAAGTTAGATTATTTTTAAAACTCGTTAACAGTTGAAACTCAGAATTTCCAAACTAGAAGTCCCTTTGAAGTCAGTGGGAATCCAAACCAGCACCCAAAAAAGTGGTTAATAAAGATCTACAAATTATGCAAAATGGTGCAGATTGCTTTGGGAAGCTTCTGCAACCCTACCTGGGATTATGATGGGGCTAACAAATGGAAACATTGAGACACAGTCTAGGGAAATCAGAAAAAAATAAGCCAAAAGAAGCTTCTTACAGCCCTCAAAGCCCTTATGTGTCAAACCTTTTAAACAAAAATGTACAGTGGAACCTTGGATTATGAGCATAATCCGTTCCAGGAGAATTCTTGCAATCCAAAGCACTCGCATATGAAAGCGAGTTTCCCCATAGAAGTCAATGGAAGCGAAAATAATTTGTTCCGCGTTGACTTGTGGCATGCAATATCGCATGTGGCCAGAGGTGGGGGGGGGCGCTGGAGAGCCTCGGCTGACCTCAGAAACCCTCAGAAAGACTCAGAGACACCCTGGCCCTTGGAGCACTATCCCTCCCAATGATACGAGACACTATTCTGCCATCTGACACCGACAATGGAGCACCATTTCTCCCACTGACACCACTGATGGGGCACTATTCCTCCCTATGATACCAGCAATGTGGCACTATTAGCTTGAATTCTGCTTGTTTTGCGAGACAACATTTGCAAACCGAGTCAGAAAAAAAAAAAAAAAAGATGCTCGTCTTTCAAAATGCTTGTTAACTGCGTTACTTATAAACCAAGGGCCAGAACCACAGAGAGAGTACGCCGGCGTATCTACTGATACGCCGGCGTACTTTCAAATTTCCCGCGTCGTATCTTTAGTTTGAATCCTCAAACCAAGATACTACGGCATCTGGGTTCGATCCGACAGGCGTACGGCTTCGTACGCCTTCGGATCGTAGATGCAATACTTCGGCGTCCGCTGGGTGGAGTTCGCGTCGTTTTCCGCGTCGGGTATGCAAATTAGCTATTTCCGACGATCCACGAAGGTACACGCGGCCGTCGCATTTTCTTACGTCGTCTCTAGTCGGCTTTTTCCGGTGTATACTTAAAGCTGGTATTTTGCGGCATATAGTTAGACTTGCCTTGTTAAGTATGGCCGTCGTTCCTGCATCGAAATTTAATTTTTTATTTTTTTTTGCGTAAGTCGTCCGTGAATAGGGATGGACGTAATTCACGTCTAAGTTAAAAAAATGACGCCGTTGTGACGTCATTTAGCGCAATGCACGGCGGGAAATTTAGGGACGGCGCATGTGCCGTTCATTCGGCGCGGGGACGCGCTTCATTTAAATGAAACCCGCCCCCTACTCGTCGATTTGAATTACGTGCCGAGAGATACACTACGCCGTCGTAACTTACGGCGCGAATTCTTTGTGGATTCAAAGAATTAAAAAGTAAGTTACAGCGGCGTAGTGTATCTCACATACGCTGCGCCTTTCTAATTGTATGTGGATCTGGCCCCAAGGTTCCACTGTATTCAAAAGCTAAAACGAAGTGGAGGAGAAAGAGATTATTTTTCAATTTTTCTCGTTAACTGTAGGCTTAGTTCAAGAAATTGCAGATAGTTGGTTTCATGTTTGTATTCCTTTCTACAACATTATAGAATACCTCCACAATAGCAAGTAGACTGGTAAGAAATGTTTGTTCCATTGACCGTATATTTCTGAGTGCTGCAGATATTTTGGTTGGCACAGCCTCTAATGGAGGACCTGTTTCCTGTAATAATAATAATAATCCTATTTAAAAAAAAAATACTTATCAAACACGTATAATAATACATTTTCAATAGTATACACTTAACAGACCTAAAAACAAAAAAGACTCACCGTCTATGTCAGTAGAGTAAAGAGCACATACTTTCTCCTCTCCGGTACAGTCAACAGTCTTTTCTTCGTAACACCAACTGGAGGAAGACGACTGGCAGGTCGGACATGTCACTCCATTGGGTTCAGAGCTGACAGATGGTACTTAAAAAAAAAAAATTTATGCTTTTTTAAAAGCTGTTTGCAGGGTGTATCTTCTAACCCAGTGGTCTCCAAACTGCGGCCCGAGGGCCGGATGCGGCCCTTTGTTTGCCTTTATCTGGCCCTTGGAGCACTATCCCTCCCAATGATACGAGACACTATTCTGCCATCTGACACTGACAATGGAGCACCATTTCTCCCACTGACACCACTAATGGGGCACTATTCCTCCCTATGATACCAGCAATGGGGCACTATTCCTCTCCTCTAATATCGGATGTTTACTCCCACTGATGCCAGGAAAATTTTCACTACCGCTGTCCAAAGTCTGGCCCTCCAAGAGTCTGAAGGACAATAAACCGGCCCTCTGTTTAGAATGTTTGGAGACCCCTGTTCTAACCCACAGGCCATTGGTGTTTCAATAATATCATCTACAGTAGATCAGACTTTCTTCACCAGGGTTGCTAGGGGTTCCTTGAGCAATGAGCAATTTCTGGCTCTCAGATAAGTTCCCACTGACACATTTGATCTTTTTTTAACCACTTAAGGACCGAACCTCTTTCTGAGATTTGTTCTTTTCAAAATAAAAAAAAACATTTTTTGCTAGAAAATTACTTAGAACCCCAAACATTATAAATGTTTTCTAACACCCTAGAGAATAAAATGTTGTTGCAATACTTTGTCACACCGTGTTTGTGCAGCGGTCTTACAAGCGCACTTTTTTTTGGGGAAAAATATATATATTTTTAATTAAAAAATAGGACAACAGTAAAATTAGCCCAATGTGTTTTATATTGTGAAAGATAATGTTAAGCCGAGTAAATTAATACCCAACATGTCACGCTTTAAAATTGCACCCGCTCGTGGAATGGCGATAAACACTCCATAGGCAACGTTTAAAAAATTCTACAGGTTGCATGTTTTGAGTTACAGAGGAGGTCTAGGGCTAGAATTATTACTTTCGCTCTACCGATCGCGGCGATACCTCACATGTGTGGTTTGAACACAGTTTTCATATGTGGACGCTGCTCACGTATGCGTTCGCTTCTGCACGCGAGCTTGGTGTAATTTTTTCTTATTTATTTAAATTTTTTTAGCCTGTTTTTTTTTTTTTACAAAAAAAAAAAGTGTCACTTTACGGTAATACCTATTACAAGGAATGTAAACATCCCCTGTTATAGAAAAAAAAGCATGACAGGTCCTCCTAAATATGAGATCTGAAGTCAAAAATACCTCACATTTCATATTTACACTAAAATGCAATTAAAAAAAAAAGTATTTGAAAAATAAAAAAATGTCCCTTTAAGAGCAATGACGCTAGCTGCTGCCATAACAAAGATTTCCCTCTTTAAACAGCCGACTTATATATTGGCGTGCAGTAGACATGTGCATTCGTTTTCGTCCGAATGCATTTTTGTCGATAACGAAAGCGCAGAAAGTGAAAACCGAAAGATCCGACATAAACAAATGTGCCTAACCTTAACTCTATTAGTCCAATATTATTCTACATAAAGAGAAAAGATTCGACATAGAGAGAAAAGATTTGACATTATAGAGACATGAAGAAGAGTCGGCATAGAGAGAAAAGATTCGACATAGAGAGAAAAGATTCGACATAGAGAGAAAAGATTCGACATAGAGAGAAAAGATTCGACATAGAGAGAAAAGATTCGACGTAGAGAGAAAAGATTCGACATAGAGAGAAAAGATTCGACATAGAGAGAAAAGATTCAACATAGAGAGAAAAGATTCGACATAGAGAGAAAAGATTCGACATTATAGAGACGTGAAGAAGAGTCGACATAGAGAGAAAAGATTCGACATAGAGAGAAAAGATTCGACATAGAGAGAAAAGATTTGACATAGAAGGAAAAGATTTGACATAGAGAGAAAAGATTCGACATGAAGATTTGACGAAGTAGCTAAAACAAACGATCGCCGGCACGACTTCGGGGGCGACTCTGCAAGTCGTCCTGAGGACGACTTCAGAGGCGATTCGCAAAATGAATTCTGTATAGAAGTCAATGCAGAGCGCCCCGAGCCGCCCCCGAAATACTACAGGAACCTTTTTTCTAAGTCGGAGCGACTTGCTTCGCTCCTATTAGAACGGTTCCATTGCATTAAATGGGACGCGACACGCCAGGCGGCTGAGCCCCAGTGTGAACCGGGTCTTATGGTCAAATGCCCCGCCCATAGGCTATAGAAGAATTCTAATGTTGGTTGACTAGTAATAATAATTTATAAATATAATTATTTCTAGTGTCATACAACATTAGAATTCTACTATAGCTTGTAGGCGGAACATTCGACCAGAAATGTACGATTGCCGCGTCGTAAGTTTTCGCTGCTCCGTCGAATCTTCTTAGAACATGCGACAGACACCATAAGCCTGACAGATTCAAGCTTAATTCATTCGGATTTTCGGACGATTGCATTTTTTTTACGAAAAACGAAATAGATCAAAAACAAATTTCTGGAGTAACTAAATGAATTTATTTTTCGGACGAAAACGAATTCCAAAACAAAATATTTCAGTGTGCACATGTCTAGCGTGCGGCGGTCCGGAAGTTGTTAATGATCTGTAAGGGGAGAATCCTTCCCAATGACCTCAAGTACAAGGAGCATTCTTCCATCATGCTCATGATTTGTAGCTTTAGTCATTTTTTAGCAGAGGTTCCCTGAGATCAAAACATTTTTTCAAGGTTTTTCTCTGGGATGAAAATATTAAGAAAGTCTGATCTAGATGGTGGATCCAAGCATTATGACTCTAAACTTTATTTTTTATTTTTTTTTCAGAAGAAAAGAAAGGTGTATACGGAAAAAGATGAATGATTCTTTATCAAGCAAATGATTGCAGAAGATTAAAGACGAATGTGCCTATCGCACTGTAGGAAAAAATACATTACTTTCAGATGCGGTCACCAATAGAAGGAAAGTACTATGCTATTGTAATGATCAGATGGCATCCTCTGCCATCTGCTGGATGAAACTCAGTACCACGGCATAGTCACTCTGTTGCTGCACTCCTGACCTCAAGCATGATTGCGTAAATTAGGCTGAGAAAATGTAAGGAGTGCCAGTTCAAATATTTGTGATTCCACATGTCTGGCACTCCCTGCTAATAGATTATTCTTGCTATGGACTATTCTTTGGTCCCTTGGTTCCTATTCTGACTCCGACTGTTGTGAAGCGATTTATCCCTTGTGAGACCTCTATGCCTGGCCTGTATAAGAAGATATAATCACTGAAGACAATCCTCATCAGATAGCTTAACTCACCAAGTACCGATTCTATTCGCAGAGGTGCTTTTAGATGAATGGGTTGTGGTACTTATGTGGTCAAAAAATTATATTGTCTGTAGCTTACTATGCAGAATACATGTGCCCTGTTACATGTGGCCTGTTAGCTGCCTCCATTACACAGATAGTACAATCTCAGGAAGAAGGAGTGGAGCATTACATACAAAGGAAGTGTGTCATACATCAGAGAAAGGATCATAGAAAATACAAATGCATACCACAAAGGGTTACTAGATGGCAGCATGTGAACTAAACATAAATGTCCATAGAAAATGGTTAGGGAAACAATCTATATAACTTAAAGCGGGGGTTCACCCTTAGAGGGCACTTTTCCCCCTTAGATTCCTGCTCGTTTTTACTAGGGGAATCGGCTATTTATTTTAAAATATGTGCAGTACTTACCCGTTTACGAGATGCATCCTCTCCGTCGCTTCCGGGTATGGGCTTCGGGAATGGGCGTTCCTTCTTGATTGACAGGCTTCCGAGAGGCTTCCGACGGTCGCATCCATCGCGTCACGATTTTCCGAAAGAAGCCGAACGTCGGTGCGCAGGCGCAGTATAGAGCCGCACCGACGTTCGGCTTCTTTCGGCTACGAGTGACGCGATGGATGCGACCGTCGGAAGCCTGTCAATCAAGAAGGAACGCCCGCTCCCGAAGACCCATACCCGGAAGCGACGGAAGAAGATGCAGCTCGAAAACGGGTAAGTACTGCTCATATTTTAATACAAATAGCCGATTCCCCTAGACCGAACGAGCAGGAAGCTAAGGGGAGAAATTTTTTTTTTTTACAAATGGGTGAACTCCCGCTTTAAGCCCCATTTCCCATCTTTGCCTGTTGTCTGCTCTGACCTCAGCTATAACTTTGACAATGCTTTTTAGACACCTTCCTTGACCCATAGGCTGTTAGATTATGTTCCTTCTCTGTAATTCTGTATTGCGTTTGGCTCTGCTTGTTGTCAGCGGTCACCCTTCAGTGACACCCAGGATTCAAATTCTTTTGTAGAGAATAGGCGCAGGAATTCCCTCTTTTTGAGTCACTGTCAGGGCTGGGCTCAGCCCTTCCTTCTCTGTGCTGGCAGCTCAGCTGTCAGCTAATTGCCAGCTCCCATCTCTCCACAGTGATCCACCTGTAGATGATCCCGCTCATCAGCTCTGCCTACTTAAAGCCTTCCAGTTCATTTGCTCTTTGCCTTCGCCTGTGTTAACATCACAAGAGACTTTCTCCTGCGTTCCTGTTGAAGACCTGCTTGACTGATGATCCCTCTGGCTACAGGTCCTGCTTGCTGTATGTCTACCTTTATCGCTGGCTCTTGGACATTGGCTTGGCCAACTTCCCAATCCGGTTACTGAACTCTGGCTATGTTTTGACTACGCTTACTCTGTTCACCTTTTTATTTTTATTATTAAACAAGTGTGAATTAACTGTACTTATGTCTCGTTCTGATTCATGGTTTATGACAGTCACCCCTTGTCTCCACTGCTACCAACCTCCAAGCACCGTTCCTTGATTCCACACCCCTACCCACCTCCCAGTACTGCCCCTTTTAGAGAATACGGAACCAAGTAACTATTGTGGCATTACAGTCTCGTCCCTTGGCGGCTCTAGCGGCTCCTCCTGCATTAGATAACCCCCTAGGAGAAGTGCCCTCCTGAGGGGGTTACCTTGCGGGCGCACTCCTGATTGCATAGATGCCGAGTGTATGACTCGGCCCCGCCTCCTGGCACCTGCGTCATTGGATTTGATTGACAGCAGTGGGAGCCAATAGCTGCCCTGCTATCAATCTATCCAATCAAAGCCAGGACACCATGGTGAGGAGGACAGCAGGGACGCGCCAAGGAGATGAAAGGGCTCAGGTAAGTAAAATGAGGGGGGCTGGGGGGCCGGTGACTGCCAGGATGCATTAAGGTGAACAAAACACAAGGGTTTGCAACCCCTTTAAGTAATTAGTATGGAATTTTTTAATGATAACAGGAAAAGAGGAAAAATAGATCCCATGCCTCAGCAAAAATAGATCCCCCAACAACAATGTACCACCTGCAGCAAAATACCCCCACTACAACAACAGATCCATTGCAGCAAGCATCAGCAGACCCTCCAGAACCCAGCAACGATAGACTCCCCAGAAACAATAGATCCCCCAGCAACAATGGATCACCTGCAACAAAATACCCCCCAGCAGCAACAACAGATTCCTTGCAGCCAGCATCAGCAGACCCTCCAGCATCCATAAAACGATAGACCCCTCAGCAACAATGGATCACCCGCAACAATAGACCCCTGGCAGCAACAACAGATCTCCCTGCAACCAGCATCAATAGACCCTCCAGCAACCAGCAACAATAGACCCCCTCCCTCAACAGTAGATCCATCCCACTAACAAATTACCCTCCCCCAGTAACAATAGATACCCCAACCTCATGCAACTCTAGATCCCCTCCAGACATGATAGTTTCCCCAGCAGCCATAATCAATAGACCCTGCAGCACACAACAGCACCCCTTGCCATTACATACATTCAGTGCTGGAGGTGCCAGAACTGCGTTCCCCCCTGAAAAAAAGCCCTGGGCAGTGTTATTGCTGGGAGCTTATGCCAGAGTATACAGACAAGAAAGAAGAGAGTGCATGTGATGATCCCTTGGGGGATATAAGAAAGATAGTGATTTTTGTGTAAGCTCCTGGTCGAAAGTGTGCAGACATAGCCAGTACATATAAAGATAATTACAAAACATATTCAATTATAAATCTAATCAGTCAACACAAAGTAAACATCGAAGAAAATTGTACCTAAAATTTTTATATATTCTCTTACCTGCCAGAATGGATGCAGTGCAGTTCTCTGTATAGCAACATGAGGTGGATGTCTTTACGTTACCATAAGTACTACTAATGCTTCCGACTTTATTACAGACACTTAAAGGTGCACATGAGGCGGATGTACCTTGTAGAGTTTGATCCACCTGTGACCAATCAACACCAAATCATTTTATTAATATGTGATTCCTATGCCATAAAGCTACACTCCTTTGCACTTAATAAATGTAGCAAAAAGCCCTTGTGTGCCGCTTTAAAAGCCAATTACCGTTTTAGGAGCCTCTGGATGAGTAGCATGCAGCCTACACACCAACCTACATTCATCCTAATGTGAATTATTGCTAAACTTAGTTCAATTCAATTTATAGCATCATTGTAAATAAAATAAAATCACTAGACTTCAGTCTCATCAGTCTAAAGTCAGGACATTTACAAAATGGCGAACAATGCGGGGACACTCCTTTAAAGGAGAAGTCCAGCCTTGGTTTGTTTGGCTGAGCTTCTCCTCACAGGAGGGCAATTCGTTTTGCACTCCCGAGACCCTTTTTCAGCAGAAAGCGGTCTGTGGTATTTGATCGCTCGGTTCTCAGTGTTAACCACTTGCCGACTGCCTAACGTAGATAATCTGTCTCCTACTGTAGCTCCGTGACCGTGCCCGCGGTGTGATGGAAGTACTAAAATGAATATTTTTGTGTTATGATTAGAACCACTGAAGTGTTGCCTTTCTTTCATTATATTGTTTATTTGTTTTATTTCCTTTAAGGCCGGTACACACAGGAAAACATGTACGATGAAAGCCGGGTCCGTCGGATCGTTTTCACCCGTACATGTCTGCCCGGGGACTTCTGTACGATGGCTGTACTAACCATCGTACAGAAAGTCCGCACGTAAACATAAAACAGTGCGCGGGGCGTGTCCGCGCCGTCGCCGCGATGATGATGCGACGATGACGCGGCGACGTGGGCGGGCCTGCCTTTTAAATGCTTCCACGCATGCGTCAAAGTCCATTCGACGCATGCGAGGGACGGCGGGCGCTCGGACATGTACGGTAGGTCTGTACTGACGACCATACATGTCCGAGCGGGCAGGATTCCAGCGGACGGTTTTAAAACAAGTCCAGGAATATTTGCCCGCTGGGAAAAGGCCCGGCGGGCAAATGTTTGCTGGAATTCTGCCCGCTCGCGCCTACACATGACCGAACATGTATGCTGAAACTGGTCCGCGGACCAGTTTCAGCATTACATGTTTGGTCGTGTGTACGGGGCCTTATTGCTTGATCTAAATAAGATTATATGCATATGTATGTATGGGTATATACTACAATACTGTTATATTCCTTAAGTGAAACAACGGAATATAGGCCCGGATTCACAGACACTGGCGCATATTTATGCCGCCGTAGCGTATCTCCTTTACGCTACGCCGATGCAGCGCAGAGAGGCAAGCACAAAATTCACAAAGCCAGTGCTTCCAAATCTGCGCTGGGTTTCCAAGGCGTAAGTCGGCGTAAGTGGAAGTGGGCGTGAGCCATGCTAATGAGGCGTGACCCCATGCAAATGATGGGCCGAGCGCCAGACAGGATACGTATCGCCAACTGGGCATGCGCCGTCCCGTGGGAGCATCTCAGTGCGCATGCTCACAATCACGTCGGAACAACTGCCTAAGATACGTCGGATCACTGCCTACGGCGTGAACGTAACCTACGCCTAGTCATATTCACGTCCTACGTAAAATACGTCGGCTTGTGTTCCCTGGTGCAGCCTTTGCATGGATGCTGCTGAGTTACACCTCCTTTATGGGGCAATTAAACTTTACGCCGGACGTATGACTTTACGCGCACTGCGTCGGATGGACGTACGTTCGTGAATCGGCCTATCTCCTCATTTGCATATGTGAATAGAAAATCAATGGGAGCGCCAAATACGTCCAGCGTAAATATGCGCCCACTCTACGCCGGCGTAGGCAAGTTACGTCGGTCGGATGGAGCCTATTTTCAGGCGTATCTTAGTTTTGTGGGCACGGCGCACAGATAAGACGACGGATATTTGCACTTACGCGGCGTATCTGGAGATACGTCGGCGCAAGTGCTTTGTGAATCCGGGCCATAATGTTTTAAAGTTACAATACATCTCAGCAATTGGACAAAGAGACTAATAATATCAAAACCATCCCTCCTCCTTCTTCTCTCCCTTAGCTACAGTATATGGGTTTGAAGAGAAAACCCCTGTGAATTCAATGGGATCCCTGTATGACACAAGGACATTTTGTGCTAATTAAAGGACTTTGAAACGTGTGCAGTATGCCAAGAACAGACGTCACAGGGGCGTGTAATAAGGGACTGAACTATATGGACTGACCACGGACTCGATGTCCACCGGCATCCCGCGATCGTGTCACCAAGCGGCAGAACGGGGAGATGCCTGTGTAAACAAGGCATTTCCCTATTCTGCCTAGAAACAGGACAGTGATCTACTGCTCCCTGTCACCCCAGCCCCCACACAGTAAGAATCACTTCCTAGGATACAATTAACCCCTTCCTCACTCCCTAGTGGTTAACCCCCTTCCCTGCCAGTGTCATTTACACAGTAATCAGTGCATTTTTATAGCACTGATCGCTGTATAAATGACAATGGTCCCAAAATAGCGTCAAAAGTGTCTGCCGCAATATCACAGCCATGATAAAAATCGCAGATCTGCACCATTACTAGTAAAATAATAATAATAAAAATGGCAATAAACCATCCACTGGTAAGTATAAATGTAAAATAAAGAAAAGTTCATACTTCTCTTTTAAGCACCAAGCAGCTTTATGCACTGAGCACATTTTTTTGGTGGGGAAGATTAATTGGGACATTGATAGATTTTTGGCATTATACATTTTATTATCACAAATCAATAGAAATGGTACCTATTAAATTATGTATGAATTGTAGCTCTGGGAATACGATTTGTGATTTGGTTAGGTGTGCCTAGGCCACTTATGAACATCTGCTATGGAAGAAGGAGGGTGGGGGGTTGTATTTAATGGGGTATAAATAATAGTAGGGTTAGGGCAGTTTTTTTGGAATTAGACATGTTTTGAGTGACCTAACCTTTGAATGGAACTCACCTGCAGTGGATTCTGTATATGAGGTTGCACACACATAGCGATCAGGGCAGCTGACGGCAAAACCTGTGCAGGATGTGGCGTTTGTTGACATGCATTCTGTACAGTTGAGAGAATGGCCTGGTTTGGGGAATAAAAGGGTTACATTTGGCATTGCATTGCAGGCATAAGTAAAACAGTAATATTGTAAATAGACATGTGCACACTGAAATATTTTGTTTCGGAATTTCGTTTTTGTCCGAAAAATAAATGTATTTGGAAAGATGTTGAGTGTATCTTTTTGTATCTGTTCCCTACTGCAGTAGTTATTATTAATTTGGAACCACCAATCAATATGATGATAGAATTTGCCTATCTATACAATTTTCAAAACAGAAATATATTAACATACACGGATGCATTGCCAACTTATATATACTCAGATATTGAGATACATGTGTATTTTATTATGTTTGGTCTGGCTAATTTAATCTTAAAGTGATTGTAAAGTCTAAATTTTTTCCCTATACAATTAACAATCCTGTTATATTTACTTGCTCTCTGTAATGGTTTCGCACAGAACAGCCCAGATCTTCCTCTTCTCGGGCCCCTCTTCTGGTCTACTGGCCCCTCCCTCCAGTTCAGTGCTCCCACAGCAAGCAGCTTGCTATGGGAGCACCCAAGCTGAGTCACGTTCAGACATGGAGCCGTGACCCGCCCCCACCCCCTCTCTCCCCTGATTGGCTGGCTGACTTTAATTAACAGCAGCGGGAGCCAATGGCGCCACTGCTTTGTTTCAGCCAATCAGGGGAGAATCTCGGACGGCTGAGACACTTGTGCACATCGTTGGAAAGAGAGGGACCTCAGGTAAGTGTTAGAGGGGCTGAGGGGGGCTGCTGCACAGAGAAGGCTTTTTATCCTAATGCACAGATTGCATTAGGATAAACAAAAGGTGTGCCTTTACAACTCCTTTAATAAGGGAGGTTCGGACCAGACACTGGCTGTTCAGATGTTCATCTGAATGGCGAATGTTTAGGGCGTGCACCATAGATGAATGTGACAGCTTCCAGCTGTCCACAGTTGCTAAGGAAGTAGCAGGTGCTTTCACCTGCCACATCCTCACCAACCATTATGACATCACCACACAGACTCCTCCAAAGGTTAACCCACAATACATGTCAAACAAAACCAAAGGAAATTCCCAGCTTAACTCCAACCAGCCTGCAAACAACCAAATTATCCTGTCTAAGGCCTTGTACACACGAGCAGACATGTCCGATGAAAACGGTCCGCGGACCGTTTTCATCGGACATGTCTGCTGGGAGATTTTGGTCTGATGTGTGTACACACCATCAGACCAAAATCCCCGCGGACAGAGAACGCAGTGAAGTAGACTAAACCGACGTTCTCAAACCGGAAGTGCAATGCTTCCACGCATGCGTCGAATCAATTTGACGCATGCGCGAGATTTCGGTCCGCTGGTTAGACGTACTAACCAGCGGACATGTCCGACGGACAGGTTTCCAGCAGACAAGTTTCTTAGCATGCTAAGAAACTTTTGTCCGCTGGAAACCTGTCCGCTAGGCCAGAAAAATGTCCGCTAAGCCCTACACACGGTCGGACATGTCCGCGGAAACTGGTCCGCGGACCAGTTTCAGCGGACATGTTCGGTCGTGTGTACGGGGCCTAACAGTTTGCGTTACCCACAATACATAATAGACCCTTAGGGTTGATTTACTTAAACTGGAGAATGCTAAATAAAGTGCAACTCAGCATAAAAACAATAAGCTTCCAGGTTTCTTATCAAAGCTTAATTGAACAAGCTGAAGCTAGAAGCTGATTGGCTACCATGCACAGCTGCACAAGAGTTTGCATTCTACTGGTTAAAGTAAATCAACCCCTTAGATTCTGCTATATATTTTGGGGGACCTTTGGGGTCTGCAAGCTGTTTTTTTATTTAAAAAAGGAAGCCAAGGGAGATGTCAAAGTCATTTCGAGCATGCGCGGGTTTCCACGGCTACAGGTAAGTTTACACACTCTCGGGTTTCTCGTCGGGAAACAGGCCGACAAGAATCCCGAGAAAATAGAGAGGAGCTCTATTTTTCTCGTTGAGATTCTGGCCACATTTCCAAAAACCTGAAAGCCTCGTACACACGCTCGATTTACTCGGCCGAGAAAACCGAGCGTGTGTACGAGGCTTAAGACTTCATGTCAAAATCTCTTCAAGTACGAACAAAGGCTATTGTTAGTTGACTAATTAGGTAGCCTGTAGTGAACCTAATGTCATTGACAGACAGGAATTTTTTGTAAAAAAACATTGCTCTACGATATGCTTGTGTGACGGAGGAAAGGATTCCAGACTGAAAGATAAACGAAACTGACGCCATGTCTTACAGGTCAGAGGAAGAATTGGGGTTTACGAGTTTCGACCAAGTTCAAAATAATTTGGAGATTGACTTTTGATTTTCTTCTGTCGTAAAGTGTATGGATATTCAAAATTAGTTTTTTTCAAATTAAGTTTTTTTAGTTTTGGATAAAGTAGGGAGGGATCAATGTATAACTAAAAGCAAAACTTTTTTAGAGCTTTAGACAAAGTGGAGAGGGGTTAAAACATCTTCTAGGTTTTTATTGCTACCTCTGCCCTGGTTAGGGAGATTCACCCTCTCTATTAGTCCTGTTTACCAGTATCATCTAAAGTGAAAGTCACAAAAAATACCAAATTGTGGGTTATCCCCAGAACCAGGGCTGATCCACCCTATAGGCTCACTATGCAAGCCGCTTAGGCCCCGCAAAGCTGCGGAGGGCCCCCAAATTACTAGAGGCCCCGCCTGGTGAGAAGTCATTTTTATCCCCTCACCCCGCTTCTCACAACTCGCTGGCTGCATGGGAGAAGGGGTAAGAAGTCAGCACCCCTGCTTCTCACTGTAATTTAAGATATCATTTCCGACAGCAGAACACCCCCTCCCCCCGCTTCTCAACTTTAATCTTCAATGTGACATGTGACATGTCACTGTCGGCAGCGCCCCCCCCCCACTTCTCCTACTTTAATGTGACATGTAATTTTGCTTAGGGCCCCAGGGAGGTCAGGATCGGCACTGCCCAGAACAGTAAGGCCCCTTTCACACTGAGGCGGTTTGCAGGCGCTATTGCGCTAAAAATAGTGCCTGCAAACCGACCCTAAACAGCGGCTGTTGTTTCTCCAGTGTGAAAGCCTGAGGGCTTTCACACTGGAGCAGTGCGCTAGCAGGACCGCTCCAAAAGTCCTGCTAGCAGCATCTTTGGAGCGGTAAGAGGAGCGGTGTGTTTACCGCTCCTCCACCGCTCCTCCACCGCTCCTCCCTGCTCCTTCCTATTGAAAGCAATGGGAAACTGCGGCTATACCGCCGGCAATGCGCCTCTGCAGACGGTATTAACCATTTTTCGCCTGCTAGTGGGGGTTAAAACCGCACCGCTAGTGGCCGAATACCGCCGCAATTCCGACGGTATAGAGCCGCTAAAATAGCTATACTGCCACCGCACCTCCCGCCCCAGTGTAAAAGGGGTCTTATAGAAGAGAAATCTTCTAATGGGGGCATTCGTTCTGGTGACCTGGGGAACCCAATGTATTTCCTTCATTTTTTTAGATTTTGAGAGATTTCCTCTCACTTCATTTTAACTATGGGACAGGAAGTGAAGGTTAAAACCGCCTTTGGCCAGCTTAAAGGGTTGTAAAGGTAATTTTTTTTTTACTCTCCCTTGGACTACAGGAGAGTCAGGACGCTCTCTACGTTGCAGATAGAGAAAGGAGCTGTGTGTTAGTGGGAGCGTTCTGACTCTCCTGTAGTCCAAGGGAGGGGGCGAGCAGGACACTCCACACCAGGGAGAAAGCCTTGCATTACTGTGTGGAGTTACAGACAGAAGAACAGGAAGTGAGGATTTCTCAGAAGAAATAAGGACATTTAAAAGCAAAATGGAAGGATGAGGTAAGTGAAGGAGGACTGCACTAAGGTAAAGGAAGCTATTTAGAGAAAAAAAATACCTTTACAACCCTTTAACACTATTGGGGCACCTACAATGGCCAGCTTTTATAATAATAATAATATAATAATAATAATAATCATCATTATCAGATAAATATAATAATAATCATCATCATCATCAGAGAAGAAGAAGAAGAGAAGTTAATGTAATATAATGTAATGTAATGTAAATATAAGAAGAAGAAGAAAGAAGAAGAAGAAGAAGAAGAAGAAGAAGAAGAAGAAGAAGAAGAAGAAGAAGAAGAAGAAGAAGAAGAAGAAGAAAGAAGAAGTTAATGTAATATAATGTAATGTAATGTAAATATAAAAGAAGAAGAAGAAGAAGAAGAAGAAGAAGAAGAAGAAGTTAATGTAATATAATGTAATGTAATGTAAATATAAAAGAAGAAGAAGAAGAAGAGAAGAAGAAGAAGAAAGAAGAAGAGAAGAAAAGAAGAAGAAGAAGAAGTTAATGTAATATAATGTAATGTAATGTAAATATAAAGAAGAAGAAGAAGAAGAAGAAGAAGAGAAAGAAGAAGAAGAAGAGAAGAAAAGAAGAAAGAAGAAAAGAAGAAGAAGAAGAGAAGAGAAGAAGAAGAAGAAGAAGTTAATGTAATATAATGTAATGTAATGTAAAAGAGAAGAGAAGAAGAAGAAGAAGAAGAAGAAGAAGAAAAAAAGAAGAAGAAGAAAAGAAGAAGAAGAAGAAGAAGAAGAAGAAGAAGAAGAAAAAAAAGAAGAGAGAAGAAGAAGAAGAAAAGAAGAAAAAGAGAAAGAAGAAGAAGAAGAAGAAGAAGAAGAAGAAGAAGAAGAAGAAGAAGAAGAAACAGAAGAAGAAGAAGAAGAAGAAGAAGAAGAAGAAGAAGAGAGAAGAAGAAGAAGAAGAAGAAGAAGAAGAAGAAGAAGAAGAAAGAAGAAGAAGAAGAAGAAGAAGAAGAAGAAGAAGAAGAAGAAGAAGAAGAAGAAGAAGAAGAAGAAGAAGAAGAAGAAGAAGAGAAGAAACAGAGAGAGAAGAAGAAGAAGAAGAAGAAGAAGAAGAAGAAGAAGAAGAAGAAGAAGAAAAAAGAAGAAGAAGAAGAAGAAGAAGAAGAAGAAGAAGAAGAAAAAGAAGAAGAAAAAAAAAAGAAGAAAAAGAAGAAGAAAGAAGAAAGAAGAAGAAGAAGAAGAAGAAGGAAGAAGAAAGAAGAAGAAGAAGAGGAAGAAGAAGAAGAAGAAGGAAGAGAAGAAGAAGAAGAAGAAGAAGAAGAAGAAAGAATGAAAAAAAAGAAAAGAAGAAGAAAAGAAGAAGAAGAAGAAAGAAGAAGAAGAAGAAGAAGAAGAAGAAGAAGAAGAAAGAAGAAGAAGAAGAAGAAGTAAAGAAGAAGAGAAAAGAAGAAGAAGAAGAAGAAGAAAGAAGAAGAAGAAGAAGAAGAAAAGAAGAAGAAGAAGAAGAAGAAGAAGAGAAGAAGAAGAAGAAGAAGAAGAAGTTAATGTAATATAATGAATGTAAATATAGAAGAAGAAGAAGAAGAAGTTAAGTAAAAGAAGAGAAGAAGTTAATGTAAAAGTAGAAGAAGAAAAAGAAGAAATGAATGTAAAAGAAGAAGAAGAAGTTAATGTAATATAATGTAATGTAAATATAGAAGAAGAAGAAGAAGAAGAAGAAGAAGTTAATGCAACTGCCCAAAAAGTTTTAGTAAAATGATATGTCCATCTAGGACCATCATGGCCAAAGAGAGACAACACTTCTGTGTATTTCATGCAAATGAACAGCTTTGTCACTCTGTTAAAGAAAGTGTTGAAAGAAAATATATAGACCTACTGGGGGACTTAGAAAATCAAAACTGCTGTATTAATGTTCCTGAAGAAGGCATCATTTACAGTATGTAGTTTTTTATTTTGGACAAAGTTCTACTTTCACAAAGTTAACACACCAGAATAGGGATTCTTTTCAGTTTTCAATGTTTAAGCTGAGATCAATGAGATGTGAAAATTACAGTCACATGAATTAAATAAAAACTCTTATATATCTATAGTTAAAAATTATTAAAATTAAAATGATTTAAAATAATACTTACAAGGAGCTGTGAGAGCCGAGAGTAGGCACAGGATCCCTAATAGAAAACATCGTGCAATTTGGTTTTTCTCGGTATCTTGAAAGAGTTACCTTGATCTTAACCTCATTCCAGCAGAGAGTCGAATGGGTCATTAGAACTAGGTGAAGTCACTTACTAGGAATGCAAACCTTCAGGTAGTTGTAGATGTACAGTATGTAGGAGTGGCATGATGTCCCTTTCGAAGTGCCTTAGGGTCTTTTACTACATTTAGAAAAAAAAAAAAAAGGAGTGGTGACCTTCTTACAATAAGGCAACACCTATTTGTTTTCAGTGATGTCATAGAATAGGAGGACCTGTCATTGAAATATTGCTCTGCAAGAACTCATAAAATTTCCAATACTCAACAATAGGGATGAGCCCACGGTTCGAGTTGAACTTAAGTTTGGCTCGAACATCGGGTGTTCGTCTGTTTTGAAAACAAACCGAAAAGAATATGGGGCGTTCGCAGAAAATTAGAGTGCCGCGGAATGCCCCATAATGCACTGCGAGATCGCAGTGAATTGCTATATGATGATTGGCCAAAGCATGCACCTGACCTGCATGCTTTGGCCAATCACAGCGCACTCTGCTGAGAGAGCCATAATTGGCCAAAGCCAAGATGCCTTTGGCCGATCATGGCTCAGGGGGATTAAGTCCGCGCCCCGCACTATATAAGGCTGCTTACAGAGCGGCCGTGTGTAGTGTTGTTGGTGTGGACGGAGAGATAGCTTGAGTTAGATTAAGCAGGATGTTTATTCAGTTTAGTGGCAGTGTATTTGATTGATATATATATTATGTATATATATTTACAGTCAGTCTAATATATAATACAGTACAGACCAAAAGTTTGGACACACCTTCTCATTCAAAGAGTTTTCATTATTTTCATGACTATGAAAATTGTAGATTCACACTGAAGGCATCAAAACGAAATATAAAAATAAATAAAATATATTTCATATTCTAGGTTCTTCAAAGTAGCCACCTTTTGCTTTGATTACTGCTTGGCACACTCTTGGCATTCTCTCGATGAGCTTCAAGAGGTAGTCACCTGGCGCAGCACCCCATCACTCTCCTTCTTGGTCAAATTGCCCTTACACAGCCTGGAGGTGTGTTTGGGGTCATTGTCCTGTTGAAAAATAAATGATGGTCCAACTAAACGCAAACCGGATGGAATAGCATGCCGCTGCAAGATGCTGTGGTAGCCATGCTGGTTCAGTATGCCTTCAATTTTGATTAAATCCCAAAAGTGTCACCAGCAAAGCACCCCCACACCATCACACCTCCTCCTCCATGCTTCACGGTGGGAACCAGGCATGTAGAGTCCATCCGTTCACCTTTTCTGCGTCGCACAAAGACACGGGGGTTGGAACCAAAGATCTCAAGTTTGGACTCATCAGACCAAAGCACAGATTTCCACTGGTCTAATGTCCATTCCTTGTGTTCTTTATCCCAAACAAGTCTCTTCTGCTTGTTGCCTTTCTTTAGCAGTGGTTTCCTAGCAGATATTCTACCATGAAGGCCTGATTCTCACAGTCTCCTCTTACCAGTTCTAGAGATGTGTCTGCTGCAAAAGATGGAAGAACCTAATATGAAATATATTTTCAGTTGTTTCACACTTTTTTTGTTATGTATAATTCCATATGTGTTACTTCATAGTTTTGATGCCTTCAGTGTGAATCTACAATTTTAATAGTCATGAAAATAAAGAAAACTCTTTGATTGAGAAGGTGTGTCCAAACTTTTGGTCTGTACTATATATATATATATATATATATATATATATATATATATATATATATACACAAAGTGGAACCTCGAATTACAAGCATAATCCATTCCAGGAGAATGCTCTTAATCCAAAGTACTCGCATATCAAAGCAAGTTTCCCCATTGAAGTCAATGGAAACGGAAATAATTTGTTTCGCATTGACTTCAATGGCATGCAATACCGCATGCGGCCAGAGGTGGGGGGGGCACCAGAGAGCCTCGGAAATGTCCATAAAGGCCCGAGGACACCTCGGCTGACCTCGACAAACCTGGAAAAGACTCCTTTCCCGAGATTTGCCAAGATCAGCCGAGCTGTCCTCGAGCCTATCGTGCATTTCCGAAACAGCGCCGTTCGGCTCCGCCTGGCTCCGGTGCCCTCCCACCTCACGCCAAACGTGGTATTGCACACCGCTTTGGCCTGAATCCTGCTCATTTTGCGAGACAACACTCACAAATCAAGTTAGTTTTTTTTTTAAATACAGTGCTCGCATTGCGGAATGCTCGTTAACCGCGTTACTCGCAATCCGAGGTTCCACTGTACTCTGCATTTAGCATAGACTATATATTCAGTGTTTACTTCATATTCAGTCAGTGCAGGCAGTGTATTAATGTATATATATACTCTGCATCCAGTGTAGCCTATATCTACAGTGCATTTGGTCGTGTACTGTTTCTAATACACTTCAGGTGGTGTATTAATATATATATATATATATATATATATATATATATATACTCCACATTCAGTGTAGCCTATAACTACAGTGCATCCAGTGGTGTACAGCTGCTAATACAGTGCAGGCAGTGTACACAGTATCCAATATAGTGTGTTCAGTTTCTAATAGACGTCAGGCAGTGTATTAAATATATATATATATACTAGCTGAATACCCGGCGTTGCCCGGTCTTCCTATCTTAACCTTTTGGGGAGGAAAATCATAGTAATATAAATATACCCATTTTATATAAGGGTGTAGGTAAGGGTGTAGGTAAGGGTTAATTTAACTGTCATATATTTTTATTTGGCATATAAGTAATATGTTAACCAGGTATTATTGAAATATCTCCAGGCGTACAGAAGTTATGTGGGAACATACATTTCCCATTGATTTGCATTGGACTTTAAACAAAAACCCCGACCCTCACAAATGGGGGTAGTTAAGGGATAAATTAACTATCCTATAGTTTAAGTGGACATATAAGTAACATGTGACCAAGTGTTATCGAAATATGTACAGCCGTTTGGAAGTTATGAAGTAACATGTATTTCCCATAGAGTTGAATGGGACTTTAAAGGAAAACCCCGACCATGGCAAATGGGGGTGGGTAAGGGTTAAACCACATATCCTATGTTTGTTGCTGACATATAAGTAACATGTGTGCCAAGTTTCATGTTAATATCTTTAGCCGTTTGGACGTGATGCTGGAACATACATACATACATACATACATACACACACACGTTGAGTTTTATATATATAGATATATATATGTATATATATATATATATATATATATATATATATATATATATATATATACAGTATACTCTGCATTCAGTGTAGTCTATATGGTGTACTGTTTCTAATACACTTCAGGCAGTGCACACAGTATCTAACACAGTGTGTACAGTTTCTACTACACTTCTGATGTGTACACAATATACAATACAGTGCAGCCGTTGTATAGTAGCCAATACAGTGCAGGCGGTGTACACAGTATCTAATAGACGTCAGGCAGTGTATTAACATATATATATATATATATATATATATATATATATGTATATATATATATTTACACAGTCGTATATATATATATATATATATATATATATATATATTTATATATGTAGCACTACCCCCGAAGGAGCTGCTGGATATTTTCGGGCGGCATGTTACCTCTATCTTCTCGCCGTCCAGGGTGGTAGATGAGAGTTGAGAAAGTTCAATGTCCACACTTTACACTTCTTTTTCTAAGATTTGTTTGTAGAACTTGGAAAGGAAAGAAGAAGTGGATGAAAAAAGGTGGAAGGGTAACAAGTAGATAGGTTCAGGTGTAGGATTTCAATCCAGAAACACTTCTGCTTCCAGCAACACAGCTTTCGTCGCCACTCTAGCCAGAGTGGGTATTGCACACCCGGATTGGACTCTCTCACCGGCCTAGCAACCGGAGTGGCGCATGGAACAAATTACAGTCTCTGCCACAGACCTTCCTTTGAGTTGAGACACTTTTGGTCCAGAATCCCCTAGCTCAGGATTCAGCACCCGGATCTCTTTAGGTTAATTCTCGCAGAACTCAAGTCTGATAGGCGATCATCAAGCCTCTCAGTACACGGTGCATCCTTTAATGAAGCTTCCAGGCCTCTCCCAAAATACTGTAGGTGACCGCGATATTGTGTCAATCTCGCTCCCTTTCTCGGCGAGATTGACCACCTACAAGCCCCGTCGCGGGAGATAGCGCAGAGCCGGCTCTCTGCGATGGGGAAAAAGCCGACTTGGATTCCCGCCAATTCTAGCCGCGGCGTTTGGTATGAATCATGAGGGGGAACTCCACGCCAAATTTTAAATAAAAAAACGGCATGGTTCCCCCCCAGGGGCATACCAGGCCCTTAGGTCTGGTATGGATTGTAAGGAGAACCCCCTACGCCGAAAAAAACAACGTGGGGGTCCCCCACAATCCATACCAGACCCGTATCCAAGCACGCCGCCCGGCCGGTCAGGAAAGGAGGGGGACGAGGGCGCCCCCCCTCCTGAGCCGTACAGGCCGCATGCCCTCAACATGGGGGGGTTGGGTGCTCTGGGCAGGGGGGCGCCCACAGGAGCATGATGGGACTGTGACGTCATAAGAGGCCTATATAAATCGGTGCGAGCCGCGCACCCGGCATTACAGCGGGAAGAAGCGTTGCGTCAACATCGGAAGAAAAGAAGAAGGCAGAAGACGGCAAAGAAGAGCGGGCTGCGCCCGCTATAGAGCTAAAAAGAAGATAGCGGCGGCCAGGCCCGGAGAGCGAGCGGGAGAAGAACCGGGGAGCGCCGAGATGACAGCGGAGAAGATGGAAGAAGACCCCCGGAGAGTGGAGAAGACCCCCCGGAGAGCGGAGAAGACCCCCGGAGCTGACTAATAAATTATTTTAAAACCCTGTGTTGTGTGTTTATTTTTTTGACACTTTTCCTCCAGGTGAATGGGTAGGGGTACGATGTACCCCATATTCATTCACCTAGGGTGGGGGGCCGGTATCTGGGGGCCCCCTTATTAAAGGGGCTCCCAGATTCCGATAAGCCCCCCCCCGCAGACCCCGACAACCAACGGCCAGGGTTGTCGGGAAGAGGCCCTGTCCTTATCAACATGGGGACAGGGTACTTTGGGGTGGGGGGGCCGCAGGGCGCCCCCCTGCCCCAGAGCACCCAACCCCCCCATGTTGAGGGCATGCGGCCTGGTACGGCTCAGGAGGGGGGGCGCTCTCATCCCCACTCCTTTCTGACCGGCCGGGCGTGTGCTTGGATACGGGTCTGGTATGGATTGTGGGGGGACCCCCACGCCGTTTTTTCTGCGTAGGGGGTTCTCCTTACAATCCATACCAGACCTAAGGCCTGGTATGCCCCTGGGGGGAAACCATGGTTTTTTTATTTAAAATTTGGCGTGGAGTTCCCCCTCATGATTCATACCAAACACTGCGGCTAGAATTGGCGGGAATCCAAGTCGGATCTCGTAGGTGAGTAAGTGAGTGAGTGAGAAACTTATATAGCGCAACACATGCGAACTGAATCGCCTCTGGGCGCTTGGTATCCATTCCCTGGACCCTCAGAAGAGATGGGTCTTGATCTTTCTCCTGAAGGCCAGGTGGTCAATCTCGTCGAGAAAGGGAGCGAGATTGACACAATATCGCGGTCGCCTACAGTATATATTATATCTGGCTTACTTCAAAACTGAACTGGCTAATGCTCAATGACCTCTTAGCTGTCTTAAATGATAAAAATAAAATTTCTGGAAAGTCTGGGATCCTCCACTTATTTATACATCCGCAAAAAATATTTTCAACATTTCTTTTTTTTTTTAATCTTGAAAAAAATCTTCAAATCCCATACCCACCCTTTTTTACTTTCTTCTTCTCAAAGCAAATTAATTATTATTTAATTTTGTACCGATTTGTTACATTTATATAAAAAAAAAATCCTCTGTAGGTGTATGTGCATCCTCTGTATTTAATTTTTATTCCTTTTTTTAATTATTAAAATGTTAAATGATTTATTTATTGAAATGTTTAATTATTGAAATTTTTCAATTAAAATCTCAATAAAAAAATATTTAAAAACAAAAATATATTTTAGTGAATAAAAGTGTGAAAAACATAGCTTGCACATTTTTACACATACAACCATACTGGATCATTAAATATATTTTAAAAATAGCAATCAGATGCTTTTTATTTACAAAAAAACAATGCAAGTCTTCTTAAAATGTGGAAAAATAGAGGTTGTCAGTTTCACACAAAAAGGAGGAGTGTAGCAGGTACCGTGTCAGTTATTGTTTGTCCTTCAATAGAAAGAGGTGATACAACCGGTAAAGGTCACATCCCTGTGTACATTGTTGAAAAACTGTCAAGTAAAATATCATTCTAAAATCAGTATTTTGTTTTGACATTTATTAAATCGAAGATTAAATATCTACGTAGAAATATGAGGAAAACAATAACATTGTACTGTATCATATTTATATGCTGCCTCCAATTTCCTTCCACACCCCCCAAAATTCTTCCTCGAGATTTTTTTTTATTTTAGCTATAGGCAGGGCTGGACTGGGACAAAAATTTGGCCCTGGACTTCATCCAGACTGGCCCACTTTGACAGGTCTCTCCCATGGCTGCCGGACAACTCCCGCACCCCTCCCCTCGGCCACCCAACCCCCCTCTCCCCCTTCACTAGCCACTTAGAGTAGAACGGCTGGTACTGGTACTCTTATAGGCAGTACCAGTGGGGAAGCTAGACATTATTTCACCCGGGGCAAAGAATCAGTCCGGTGCCCCCCCTTATGGGACAAGTTTAGGCAGAAGTGAGAAACTCCCAGTCCATAGCTGTTGAGTCAGCTGTTTGTCCCCTCCCCCTGCTCCTCTGATCCTCCCCCCTGCTCCTCTGGTCCTTCCCCTGATTCTCTGTCCCCCCCCAGGTGAGCGCTGCGGGGAGGGAGAGGAGGTGAGCTCTGCGAGGAGGGAGAGATAGAGGAGCGGAGGGGGGGGGGCGGCGGTCCGCTGTCACTGAAGCCGGCCCACTGAGCCATCGGCCAACCGGGAAACTCCCTGTAGTCAATGGCCAGTCCATCCCTGCTTACAGGCAGTACCAGTGGGGAAGCTAGACATTATTTCACCCGGGGGCAAAGAATCAGTTTGGTGCCCCCTAATGGGACAAGATTAGGCAGAAGAGAGAAACTCCCAGGCCATAGCTGTTGAGTCAGCTGTTTGTCCCCTTCCCGTGGTCCTTCTGGTCCCCCCCCATGCTCCTCTGTCATCCCCTTCTGCACCTCTGGTCCCCCCCATGCTCCTCTGTCCCCCCCATGCTCCTCTGCTCCTCCCCCTGCTTCTCTGTCCCCCCCCCAGGTGAGCGCTGCGGGGAGGGAGAGACAGAGGCGCGGAGGGGGGGCGGCGGTCCGCTGTCACTGAAGCCGGCCCACTGAGCCATCGGCACACCGGAAAACTCCCGATGGCCAGTCCATCCCTGGCTATAGGTAGATTATTAACAGCTTGTTTACTAGTGTTGGCCTCTGTATTCGTTTTGTGAAGGGTCCCCAATTTTGTATTTTTAAAAAGTTCATAAAATACATCAATGAATTTATTTAGTCTATTACTAGGGCTGAGGTCAATTCATTTGGAAAAACCCGTGGTGAACAACTGAGTAAAATAACAAAGCTCCATATATTTCTGAGGTGTGGCAATTTAATTGGAGTGGAATGGACTGTGGAAAAAATAAATAAATAAAAAAACACCTTCAAAAGATCGGATTAAATTTGAAGGCAACGTTCTTTCTGATCTTTTTTATATTTTTTTATTGATTTTCAATTTTTAGACAATTTTTTTTTGACAAAACGCATAAAACACTTGTAGAATTGGATATTCTAATATCTTAATAAAACAAACAGTATATCAATGTACTCCATCTGACTGAATTATACTTTTCTGCTTTCTTTTTTTATCTATCTTTATTATATCTGTTATTTCCCCTTTGGGTTTAGCCTCAACACATATTTTTAAGTGCACATTTAAAAATTAAACCAACTTTTATTATTAACAACTTAAGCCCCAGACCATTAGTCTGGTTAAAGACCAGGCCACTTTTTGCGATTCGGCACTGCGTCGCTTTAACTGACAATTGCGCGGTTGTGCAACGTGGCTCCCAAACAAAATTGGCGTCCTTTTTTTCCCACAAATAGAGCTTTCTTTTGGTGGTATTTGATCACCTCTGCGGTTTTTATTTTTTGCGCTATAAACAAAAATAAAGCGACAATTTTGAAAAAAATTAAATATTTTTTACTTTTTGTTATAATAAATATCCCCCAAAAATATATATAAAAATTGTTTTTTTCCTCAGTTTAGGCCGATACGTATTCTTCTACATACTTTTGGTAAAAATAAATCGCAATAATCGCTTATTGATCGGTTTGCGCAAAAGTTATAGCATCTACAAAATAGGGGATTGTTGTATGGCATTTTTATTCATAATTTTTTTTTTTACTAGTAATGGCGGCAATCGGCAATTTTTATCGTGACTGTGACATTATGGAGGACACATCGGACACTTTTGACACATTTTTGGGACCATTGTCATTTTGACAGCGATCAGTGCTATGAAAATGCACTGATAACTGTGAAAATGACACTGGCAGTGAAGGTTAACCACTACAGTAGGTGACGCTGTAGAGGTTAAGTGTGCCCTAGGGAGTGCTTCCTACTGTAGGGGGGATGGGCTGTGTGTGACAAGACAGTGATTACCGCTTCCGATTACAGGAAGCCGTGATCACTGTCATTGTCACTAGGCAGAGCGGGGAAATGCTTGTTTACATCAGCATCTCCCCGTTCCACGGCGGGGAACCCGATGCACGTAGCAGGTGGACACGAGCGCCAGCATGGGGATAAACACACAAATGCCTGTTCTGTCAGGGAAGAGGAAACATATAGTTTGTTCCTACTAAGTAGGAAAAAGATATGTCTCCTCTCCTAGTCACTCCCATCCCCACACAGTTAGAACACACAATTAACCCCTTGATCGCCCCCTAGTGTTAATCCTTTCACTGCCAGTGACATTTACACAGTAATCAGTGCATTTTTTATAGCACTGAGTGAGTGAATAACTTGTATAGCGCAACAAATGCAAACTTAATCGCCTCAAGGCGCTTTGCATCCAGTGTCATCCAGTGTTGTCCTGGTCCTGGTCCTTCAGAAGAGGTGGGTCTTTAGGTTTTTCCTAAAACATTGTATATTTGTCGATGGTCCCAAAAAAGTGTCAAAAGTGTTTGTTCAGTACCGCTAAAAATCGCAGATCACCACCATTACTAGTAAAAAAATAAAAATAAAAATGCCATAAAATGCCATAAATCTTTCCCATAGTTTGTACTGTAAACACTATAACTTTTGCGCAAACCAATCAATATACGCTTATTGATTTTTTTTAGATTAGCGCATGTTTGAATAGCATTCCACATTGTGAGCGCCAACGCCTTTATCCATTTTTGTGTATAACCTCAGTACCTTACCTTTTGGCGACACATATTTGCACAGACACACTTCAACATTTTGTGGAAAGCTTTGCCAGAAGAGTTGAGGCTGTTCTAGCCACGGAGGGTGTAGTGTGTGGGGTGTGGGATGTAGGGTGTGGGGTGTGGGATGTAGGGTGTGGGGTGTTGGGTGTAGGGATGTAGGGTGTAGGGTGTGGTGTGTTGGGTGTGGGGTATAGGGTGTGCTGTGTTGGGTGTAGGGTTTGGGTGTAGGGTGTGGGGTGTGGAGTGTGGGTGTGGGGTGTAGGGTTTGGGTGGGGGTGTGGGTTGTAGGGTGTGTGTGTGTGGGGTGTAGGGTGTGGAGTGTTGGGTGTGGGATGTGGGGTGCTGGGTGTGGGTTGTAGGGTGTAGGGTGTGGGATTGTAGGGTGTAGGGTGTGGGGTGTGGGATGTAGGGTGTAGGGTGTAGGATGTAGGGTGTAGGGTGTGGGATGTAGGGTGTGGGATGTAGGGTGTGGTGTGTTGGGTGTGGTGTGTAGGGTGTGGTGTGTTGGGTGTAGGGTGTGGGGTGTATGGTGTGGGGTGTAGGGTGTGTGGTGTGGGGTGTGGGGTGTAGGGTGTGCTGTGTTGGGTGTGGGGTGTAGGGTGTAGGGTGTGGGGTGTAGGGTGTAGGGTGTGGGGTGTAGGGTGTGGAAGGTGTGGGTTGTAGGGTGTGTGTGTGGTGTGTAGGGTGTGGGGTGTAGGGTGTTGGGTGTGGGGTGTATGGTGTGGGGTGTGGGGTGTGTGGTGTGGGGTGTAGGGTGTGCTGTGTTGGGTGTGGGGTGTAGGGTTTGGGTGTGGGGTGTAGGGTGTGGAGTGTGGGTGTGGGGTGTAGGGTTTGGGTGTGGGGGGGTGTGAGGTGTGGGTTGTAGGGTGTGTGTGTGGTGTGTAGGGTGTGGGGTGTAGGGTGTGGGGTGTGGGGTGTTGCAGAATGGAGAAATTCTTTAGCTATGTGCTTAACAAAAACAGATATTGGAAGGAAACGGTTGCTCCTTGTGATAACAAGTGGAATTTATTAGGCTAACTAATTCATGTTCATTAAATAGAAAGAAATAC
Organism: Rana temporaria; assembly: GCF_905171775.1. Classification (NCBI taxonomy): domain Eukaryota; kingdom Metazoa; phylum Chordata; class Amphibia; order Anura; family Ranidae; genus Rana; species Rana temporaria. The sequence goes on from NC_053498.1 coordinate 11,842,817, forward strand.
GTGCATAAATATATATTTTTTTTAATTTTAAAGTAAAAGCTTCAACAGCAAAATGCAGACAACAGTGAGGATGCAGAAACTGTTGCTGTTGCCTCCACTAGTACAGATATGCTCAATGTTGGTTGACAGGCCACTGACTTTGTAAGACTGGACTTTGAGATCGCAGATGCTTTTAGTGGCACATCCACGGAGGGCCATTGGTTGGGAACCTGTAGAAAAAGAGAAAAAAATTCAACTACGGACATCTGATAGAGATTTCTGTATCTCTGAATATCTGTGAACATTATGGGAGAATTAGATGATGATGTATCACATGTACTAATGCTGATACCATTTGCAATGGTGATTTGACCTTGGTTTAGATTTTAGTTGGTTTCTTCTTTTGTTTTGTTTTTTTATTGGTTGCTTCTGTTGTTTATTTGTTATGAAAAAAAAAAAATCTGAATAAAAAAAAAAAAGAAGGACATACCGTTTATACTCGAGGCTGCCCTTAAGGGGTTGCAATGTAAGAGAACTGATAATTCACGCCTGGCGCGCACAGGTGCGCATGCGCGTGTTCCCAGACAACAACAGACTTCCAGAACACCATTGCGCATGCGCAATGATTGACGTGCATGCGTAGGAGCGCATCCTTAGCGCTAGTTGGCGCTAGATGGTCTATATAAGGCTCTCTCAGACTCTCTTCAGTGCTGACTGGTCTTCAGCTGTGTCCTGATCCTCTGAACTCTGTTATACCTGCATGATACCCATTTACTGATCATGGCTTCCTATTGACTCTGCTTGAACTCTGATATATCCTGATTACTGGTACCTGACTCCGGCTTCCACCTGACCTTGCTCCTGCTTATGCCTTGTTGTAAGGGCTTACCTTGAGTGGAGTCCATTTTGCAGGTTTGTATGCTCATATGTAACGCTCCTGCGTATGAGTTTAGTTATGATTTAATTGGATCTCATCTGCAGAGGTTTCTCAGGGTTAAACCACTACTTCACTCTCTTGTATGGTCAAAGAGTTTAGGGTTTAGTTCATCACAACCTCTTTTTAGAGAATCAACTTAATCATGAATGCTTATTAATTCATAAGCTATGTATAAGCAGATGTAAATACTTAGGAATAAAGTTCTTAAATGGCTGTTTAGGTAATTAGCTAGGCTGTGACTTGTAAGCAGGCCGGATTAATGCATGAGTCTATGGCAATGATATAAGTAATGAAAAACCGATAGCAATAACTTGCAGTACTCAGATAAGTAACCAGGAAAGTTCTGACAAGCAATGTAATGTTCAGCAAGCCAAGTCCTAAAGGTAAGCAAAACAGGCGGATCACAGTATGACTGTATATGGTATTATGTGTAAGATACTTGCGGTTCTGATGACCATTCCAGGCTGGGTTGAGTTCCCAGGTTGTGACTGGCTGTGGAATGAAGTCCGGCCTGTAGGTAGAGATGGCTCCAGATGGAGATGCCTGTAGCTGGAGATGGCTGAATTAGGAGATAGCCTGAGCCTTTAGAGCAGTTCCAGGTGATGGCAGGAGTACAGCAAATCCAGGGTACGTAAGCCAAAGGGTCAGAAGCCGGGGTCAGTCTTGTAAATGAAGTCAATCACAGGAACACAGGAAACCGTTGGCACAGACAGGACAAGCAGAGTACAATGAACTGACACCTGCCTCATAGTGAGGCCTGGGCTTTATACCCTGGTTGATAGGAAACCTGCCTCAGCTGGACCAGGGATAAACAGGTGCAGATTGCAGGGAGATTCAAAGACTAGGCAATCAGCACATAGTTCAGAACCAGGCTTTGATGGACAGCAAGCAGAATATGAACTTGAGAAGTGGCTCAGTGGCAAAGATCTGGAGCAGTGAAGAAGAAGTCCTGGGTTCAATCCCACCCAGAGCCACTTGGGGGCGTGACCACGCCTCGCTGTCTGTTTGGCACGATAGCGATCGTGACACTTGTACCTTGCAGCCCGCCTGTTACCGAACCCGGTTTCCCTCACGATCCTGCTTCCATCATCTGTCCGGCACCAACGCTGCCTCTGGGAACTTGTGCTGGTTTCCTACCATCCCTGCTCTCCTGGATCCAGTATCCTCCTGTCTCCTGACCACAGGAAGTTCTGACGAGCCACCAGGCCTGAACCTGTGAGTGGGTTGGAGTTCTTCTTTAACACCAGCTGGTCTTCTGAGTTTCATACCCAGCTCCTTACCTGCTGTCCTGCTTGTATCACCTAGCCTCCGGACTCTCATCGCAAGTTCTGCAAGCAACATTCCCTGGCTCTCGTGTTCCTCCTGTCCCTAGCCGCCATCTGTTCCCCCCTTCAGTGGGGCTTGGGTAGAGATACAAGGGAGGCCGACCTCTTCATATCAGACTCCTACCAGGTACGTGACACAAGCTCCCATCGAACATTTGTTGTCGGAAATTCCGACCGCGTGTATGCGCCATTACACTATCATTATTCATTTTTAACTACTACTGGACATGTGTTTTACCCAGTTCCTAAAAGTTGCATTCCCTAGATATATCGAAATGGTTCCCCTACTCCACCCGTATAAAAATAAAATAAAAAAATACTAACCACAACATACAAGGCCATCCACAACTTTGCCCCTAGCTACATCACCCAACCTCATCTGCAGACATCACTCAAATCGTCCTCTTCGCTCTTCCCAAGACCTCCTGCTCTCTAGCTCCCTTGTTACCTCATCCCTATGCTCGCTTACAGGACTTCTCCACAGCCTCTCCCATCCTCTGGAACTCCATTCCACAGTATGTCTAGTCAGTTCCTACCCTGTCCACCTCAGGCGATCCCTGAAAACGCATTTATTTAGGAAGCCCACCCTACTTCAACCTAAGAACTGTACTTGAGTCACCTACATCAGATCCTCCCCTGCAGCTATCTACCTGTGTACCACCCTCCCCTCCCTTTATATTGTAAGTTCCAAGAGCAGGTGCCTCCTATTCCTTCTGTATTGAACTGTATGGTAATTGTACTGTCCCCCTTTATTCTGTATTAGATATGTGCATTTCCCGTTCGTCACGAATGTTATTTTCTTACGAAAATGTTCATTATCGTACCCCTCAGATAATGTGTACATACGAAAAAAAATAAAGCACCAAAATACGAAAATGACAGGATTACGAATGAGCTGCATAACGAACAACCGCAAATACGAAACGAACGATCTGACGAAAATACGACAAAACGAAAACGGCAAAAGAACAAAAATTACATCTATAACAAAAGATTTGCATTCTGTATCCTGTTTGAATCTCCTCTCTGTTCGTATCCTCAGCCGTATGTTCACACGACATCCACAACAAAAGATTTGCATTCTGTATCCTGTTTGAATCTCCTCTCTGTTCGTATCCTCAGCCGTATGTTCACACGACATCCACAACAAAAGATTTGCATTCTGTATCCTGTTTGAATCCCTTCTCTGTTCGCACCCTCAGTCGTATGCTCACACGACATCCACAACAAAAAGACCCGCACCCTGTATTTTGAATTCCTTTTTTCTGTTCGTATTTTGGATTCAACAGAATGCAAATCTTTTGCCACAGATGTCACACGAACACACGACCGAAAACACCAAAAGAAAAAGGGACCCAAAACACAGAATGCAAATCCCTTGCCACAGATGTAATTTTCTTTTTTTTGAATGGGCAGTGAGTGTAGTTAGTAAAGCAGCTTCTCTTTTGTGCTGAGTAGTACAGTAAAGCAAAATAAACTTTTCTGTGGATTTTCATCTGAAGGGAGATCAGTTGGCAGCCTTTTGAACCCAAAAATCGTTTTCTGATGGAGTTTAAAAACGAACAAATTTTCTGAGAACGAACGGAAAACGATCGTTTTTATGTTTGTTGTTAAAAAAAGTCTGACCAAGAGTATGGGGCTTAACAATCGTTAATATGGATGAGCCGCGTGTTGAAAGTGCCGCGAATCCCGCGATATAATCTACGAAACTACAAAATGACGAAAATCCTTTTTCTGTTCGTATCTTCAGTCGCATGCCCACATGACATCCACAACAAATTGTCATAGATGTCACACGAACACACGACCGAAAACACGAACAGAAAAAGGAATCCAAAACACAGAATGCAAATCATTGACGAAAATTCACGAAAATTATTGTCTAACAAGTGAAATGAACATGAATTAAACAGAATAACGAACCATCCCGCATGTACGAAAATAAAACGGTAACGAAAATACGAAACGATCGGAATACGAAAAATCTCGTCGTACGAAAAACGAACGGGAACGAACAGGAAAACGGGCGTCTTACGAAAAACGAAACGGAAACGAAGCCTACGGAATGATACGAAAAGAACAAAAAAAAACGAAAAAAAATTCTGTGCACATGTCTATTCTGTATTGTAAAGTACAGTGGAACCTCTGATTGTGAGTAACGTGGTTAACGAGTGTTTCGCACTATAAGCACTGTATATTGAAAAATCCTAACTTTGCGAGTGTTGTCTCAGGATTCAGGCCAAAGCGTCGTGCGGTACCGCGTTTGGCCTAAGGTGGGGGGCAATCTTAATCGATGGCAAACCATATGGAAATGTTTGGAAAGACTCGGAAATACGCCGTTCCCAAGGTTTGCCGAGGTCAACCGAGCTGTCCTCAAGGCCTTCGGCTGTTTCCGAGGCTCTCCGGCGCCCCCCCCCATCTCTGGCCACATGTGGTATTGCATGCCATTAAAGTCAATGCAGAACATTTTTTTTTAGTTTCCATTGACTTCAATGTGGAAACTCGCTTTGATATGCAAGTGCTTTGGATTACGAGCATTTTCCTGGAATGGATTATGCTCGTAATCCGAGGTTCCACTGTACTGCATAAACTGTTATATAAATCCTGTATAAAATAATAATGATAACTTTCACTTAATCCGGTATTATTGGTCTGTGAGTGATATGATTAAGAGAACACATTTGTTGATTAGCAGGGAGGCTTTCTATACTATTTACCTGATTGGGTTTTACTCCGCAGAAGACACATGGTCTCATTGCCCATGCACTGGATGTTGGATAAACTGTAGCACCAGGTGGAATACGAAGAAACGCAACTTCTACATCTCAACCCATTGGACCACTGAGCTGATTGCTGGTACTTAGAGAAGGAAAAAAGAGTCAGTCACAACAGTATGAAATTAGAAGATCCTTGTATAGTTACTATTGGCCATATTGCAACCGTAGAGAATTCTAGAACAACTGATATGAACCTTTTTTATTGTGCGTGTTTGGGCTCCTGTGACTGGCAAATTTCTGAAATGTGGCAGTTTAACTGGTGTTGGATGGTGGACAACTTGTTTTTTTACTTCTCCTATACATTCTTGTTGCAATAGGAGATATGGAACAGCCAGGACTGGTGCAAGGACACCCTAGGCCAGTGATGGCGAACCTTGGCACCCCAGATGTTTTGGAACTACATTTCCCATGATGCTTAGGCACTCTTCAGAGTAGCTGAGCATCATGGAAATGTAGTTCCAAAACATCTGGGGTGCCAAGGTTCGCCATTACTGCCCTAGGCTAAACCTCATTTTGCAGCCCCCCTTGGCTTCACCCTGACCCCACCCCCTTTGCCCTGCCCATGTATGCCGCACCTTTTTAATGAAGCACCTATCAAATGCAACCCACCAGCGCCCATCAATGAAGCCTCACCAGCGCCCATCAATGCAGCCTCCCAAGCACCCATCAAATGCAACCCACCAGCGCCTATCAAATGCAGCCTCATAAGCGCCCATCAATGCAGCCTCCAAAGAACCCATCAAATGCAGCCTCACCAGCGCCCATCAATGCAGCCTCCCAAGAACCATCAAATGCAACCTCACGAGCACCATCAATGCAAGCCTCACCAGTACCCCTCAAATGCAGCCTCACCAGTGCCCATCAATGAATTTTTGCTACCATTCAGTTGGGACACAGACACAGTCCTCCGCCGCTGCTGCGCCTCTGATACTACCGTGTTTCCCCCGAAAATAAGCCTGGGTGTTATATTAATTTTGACAACAAAAGACACAGTAGGGCTTATTTTCGGGGTAGGTCTTACCATGTAATGTGCTGTCTTCTCTCCCCCTCTCCCTCCCTGCCTGTCAGGAATCCCCAGTGTGAACTGAGCTAAAATGCTTGTAAAATCCTATAATCCATTCTATTACAGTATATATAATGTACAATGTGTGTGTTTCTGTAATATAATTGTGCCGAATACCTTTGTTAAAGTGCGGTGACGTACAACACTTACGACGGCACTATAAAGGGAAGTTCCATGCGGAATGACGCCACCCTTGGGGCTGCTTTAGCTGATTTCGTGTTAGTAAAAGACGATTTGCGCTTTTCTGTCTGTTACAGCGTGATGAATGTGCTTACTCCATTACGAACGCTAGTTTTACCAGAACGAGCGCTCACGTCTCATAACTTGCTTCTGAACATGCGCGTTTTTTCACGTCGTCAAAGCCCACACACGACCATTTTTTACGACGTAAAATACGACAACCTTAAAAACTACGTGAAAAATCAGAGCATGTTCGAAATTTTTTAATGCCCATTTTTTTACATTGTGAAAAATGCTCTGGAGCCCACACACACCATCGTTTTTAATGACATAAAAAAAAATTTTAGAACCCGATAAAACCAGTCGCGTGTACGCGGCATAAGGCCTGATTCACACCTATGGCAATTTTTAGTGCTTTTTGCAGATTTGCACTACACAACTTGTCCCGTAGGAAACCATGATAAATGGGCTGTAGTGCAATTCTGCAAAAAGCACTAAAAATGCCCTAGGTGTGAATCAGGCCTAATTGTGTCTTTTCTGTATGCTTTAGTAATAATTGAGTGTTTTATTTTACAATAATGTGCTGTGCAGAGAAAGTAAAAACTACTTACAAGAAGGCAAACTTGGTATGCAGTTGTCAGTAGAACAGCATGATGAGGCCATCTTAATGTTTCCTACGGTGATGCCAATGGTTCCATTGACGTCACACTGGCTTTGGGGTGCACATGTCATTGTATAGGAAGTTAAGCTGCTGTTACCTGGAAATAAACAAGCAACTGCCAATTCTGTCATGAAACTTAAAGGGGAGTTCCGCTGAAAAAAATAAAATGTTTAAAAGTCAGCAGCTACAAATACTGCAGCTGCCGACTTTTAATATTAGGACACTTACCTGTCCAGGGCGCCCAGTTGGCACCCAAAGCCAATCTGTCCCTTGGCTCTCGGGGGAAGGCGCTGGCATCTTTGGTAAGCGAATCAGGAAGTGGTTCCCTACTGCGCATGCGCGAGTCACGCTGCACGATCCCACTGGTCCCTGCTGTCTTTTGGGACCTGTGTGTCTCACAGAAGACAGTGGGGGGGGGGCAGAGAAGGTGCCAGACGTGGCGTAGGTCACCGTGATGATCTATGCCTGAAAGTGGGAGCAAATACCGGTATTACACAGGTATCTGCTCCCCCCTGAAAAGTGCAAAATGTGACACCGGAGGGGGGGCGGGGTGGATTCCAAAAAGCGGAAGTTCCATTTTTGGGTGGAACTCCGCTTTTATCACGGAATTCAAGAAATGCTTAAAGTGGAACTTTAGTCAGAAAATTAAGTCCTGCTAGATCACTTCAGCCAGGCCCCTTTTGTAGGTATAGCGATGTAAAACATTAAACGTAAGGGCCTATACCAGGTTTATTCAATTAGCGGACCTCCAGCTGTTGCAGAACTACAAGTCCCATGAGGCATAGCAAGACTCTGATAACCACAAAGCATAACACCCAGAGGCAGAGGCATGATGTTTTGCAACAGCTGGAGGTCCGCTAATTGCATATCCCTGGCCTATACTATTTAAAACACCGTAAAGCACTGTCTCACCCTGCTCTGCACATGCTCAGATGCTCTCCATTTTTAGGCACTGCTGAATTTGTAGAGGCCGATCAGCTGACAGGCTTAAAGTGGAATTCAAACCTCTTACCCTTTACAACCAAGAAAGCTGCTTCTGTTTCATCTGCAACTGCCATGATGCTGCACATGTGATCAGTTATCACAACAGTTTGGTTGAGGACACAAGCCAATGTGTCAGCAATCCCGGCATTCCAGGAATTTAACCGTTTTTTTTTTTTAAACTTTAAATCGATGGGTTTAGTTACGCTTTATGATTTGCTGTTGTTCAGGGGCTCTGGGCTTCAGCAAAATGGCCGCGTCCTGCAATAGGAAACAGGAACAATGCTAGAAGCAATTTACCACACACACAAATTTTTACATAACCGGTTTATTGAAAATATTTGAATGGTAGAAATGAGTCTATGAGCCATATATAGTCACATAGGTAGCAGTGGTGGCTGGTGCTCAAAATTTTTGGGGGGGGCGCAAACGAAAAAAAAAAAAAAAGAAAAAAAATTGCAGCCTCACTGTGCCCATCAAATTCAGCCACTGTGCCATCAATTGTCACCACTGTGCCATGCCATCAAATGCAGTCACTGTGCAATGCCATCAAACGCAGCCACTGTGCCATCAATTGTCACCACTGTGCCATGCCATCAAACGCAGCCACTGTGCCATCAATTATCACCACTGTGCCATGCCATCAAACGCAGCCACTGTGCCATCAATTATCACCACTGTGCCATGCCATCAAATGCAGTCACTATGCCATCAATTCGCACCACTGTGCCATGCCATCAAATGCAGTCACTGTGCCATGCCATCAAACGCAGCCACTGTGCCATGCCATCAAACGCTGTCACTGAGCCATGCCATCAAACACAGCCACTGTGCCATCAATTGTCACCACTGTGCCATGCCATCAAACGCAGCCACTGTGCCCCTCAATTGTCCCCACTGTGCCAATTGTCACCACTGTGTCCTTTAATTGTCACCACTGTGCCCATTGTTGCCACTGTGCATGTCACTGTTCCTTTTAATTGTTGCCACTGTGCCCATTGATGCCACTGTGCCCTTTGTCGCCACTGTGCCCATTGATGGCACTGTGCCCTTTGTTGCCTCTGTGTCAATTGTCGCCGCTGTGCCTTGTAAAATGCACTTACCTTTCTCCTTCCATGTCCCTCGATGTCTTCTCCTGCCTTGGTGACGCTTCAACCAATCAGGTTACCGATAACCAGAATCGGTGAACCTGATTGGCTGAGATGGCCGTCAGTCTTATCCAAGGGACGCACCCCCCATACGCTCCAAGGATAAGCTTCCGGGAGACAAGGGCTCTACTCGGAAAGCTGGCTCTGATAGGCACTTCCGCACAGCCAACCAGCTGCCGTTATTCAGGTGGTCGGGGCTCAATTTCCGGCCATCTCTGAATAGACCAGCGGCAGCGGCAACAATAACATACATTCATGCAATGCATGAATGTATGTTATTTCAGTGGAGGTGCGGAGCCACCAGAGGGGGCGACGCTCCAGCGCCCTCTATAGACGGACCACCACTGATAGGTAGGCTACAACAGAACAACAATAAAACATGTCGAAATATCTCTAAATATCAAGCATATTCTCCATTGGGGTCATGATGCTTAGATGTAAATACCCTAGGAAAGGGAGAGAAGGGTTACAGAATAATAAAAAAATAATAATGGGGAAAGCACACACTAATTTTGGTGGCATTATTATAATTGTGGAATTTATGTTCCCTGCTAAAGAACATTATTTTTTTATCAAGTTGTTATGGGTAAAGTAAAACCTTCAAGGGGTGACAAAGATAAAGCATTTATCTTACCCAAATTTTGTCTAAAACATTGAAGACTGTGACAGGAAGTCAGGTAAATCTGTGGGTGTTGTCACAGTCGGGACATACATTTCTGCCTTGTTAGACAATACACCAATCATTATTAGGCGTCGGCTGCCAGAAATAGCCAGGAAGGCTAAGGGCCGTTGGAAGACTCCAGCTGTTCAGAGTGAGGCAATTAAAGGCCTCTATAAAGTAGCCCAGAGGATAACCACTAATTGGCTGCATCACTCCTAAGGCTGTGTGAGTAGGAGAGCAGTGCCAGAAAGTCTCCTGATGAGGTGAGGAGACCATTGACTTTTTCCTGTGTTATAAATGTCAAAAGACTACTGTTTGTGCTGTATGACCAGCATTGTCTGCCCAGCGTTAGGCTGAGCCAGACTCCATAGATTTCTATGTGGAAGGTAGACGCCCAGAGTGGCTAGGATTTATTTTATGTTTGATTTTGTTTATGCTGTTTGGATGCTTGCAATTGTTTTCCAGCAGGATGGAAGAATAAACCAAGAACTTTGTTTTCAACCGTCTTCGACTGCCAGTCTGTAGAAATTCAGTGTGTGGTGAACCCAACCAAGGGGTCACACACCCCGCTACCGAGCTAACCCCTCACAAGACTTACACTTCTTGTACACAACACAAGAGAGACATGATGTTCTAATAGAAATATTCTGCACTTGGAGGCACAGGGACCCTCACAGAGTGTAGTTAAAAAGAGGAGGAAGGGGCCATATTAATCAGGGGTGGTTCAAAAGATAGACCAATAAAATGGTAAAGGCGTGACTTGTCCATCTTGACATCTAATTGGAGATAAGAGTAAAGGAGCAAACACATTGAGTTTCATTAGTAACAAAGGCCCGGATTCACAGACACTGGCGCATATTTATGCCGCCGTAGCGTATCTCCTTTACGCTCACGCAGCGCAGAGAGGCAAGCACTGATTTCACAAAGCACTTCCTCCCAAATCTGCGCTGGGTTTCTCAGGTGTAAGTCGGCGTAAGTGGAAGTGGGCGTGAGCCATGCTAATGAGGCGTGACCCCATGCAAATGATGGGCTGAGCGCCAGACAGATACGTATCGCCAACTGAGCATGCGCCGCCCCGTGGGCGCATCTCAGTGCGCATGCTCACAATCACGTCGGAACAACTGAGGGGTAGAGAAAGGAAGCGCCACCTAAGTGCAGTATTAAAGAGGTTATTTTAATGACACATTGTACAAAACACACTTACAAGAATGTAAGGAAAGAAGGCTCATCTGTAACATCCTGTAGTCCTCGTCCCGGATCCATGGGCTGCTTAGAAGTGAAGAAAGCAGAATGTGTGGATCAGGCCAATAGAAGGAGAAGTGGCTCCGAGCGCATAGCCCAATCACCCTTTGTTCTCCCTGTCTGACCCTCCTCCCGGAAGTGTTCCTCGGAAATAATCACGTGACCTGTCACGTGACCTGTGAGGCTGGAACAGGCCTCATCCTGATGGCCACATGACAGGCCTGAAGACTCCACACATTCTTCTTTCTTCACTTCTATGCAGCCCATGGATCCGATACGAGGACTACAGGATGTTACAGATGAGCCTTCTTTCCTTACCTTCTTGTAAGTGTGTTTTGTACAATGTGTCATTAAAAGAACCTCTTTAATACTGCACTTAGGTGGCGCTTCCTTTCTCTACCCCTCTTTTGTTTACCACAGAGTCAGCTCTCTGAGGACAGCAGCCGCCATTGAACAGCCAAATCACCTGCATTTTTTAACCACTGAACTGCCTGTTACTATTATTTCCAATGGACTAATCACCATACCCCTACCCATACATGTGCTTTGTATCTGCGCTGACAGTTACCTCTCCTATTGTACGTCGGAACAACTGCCTAAGATACGCCGGATCACTGCCTACGGCGTGAATGTAACCTACGCCTAGTCATATTCACGTCCAACGTAAACTACGTAAAATACGCCGGCTTGTGTTCCCTGGTGCAGCCCTTTGCATCGATGGATGCTGCTGAGTTACACCTCCTTTATGGGGCTTAACTTTACGCCGGACGTACAACTTACGCGCACCAGTCGTAGCCTGCGTCGGGCGCAAGTACGATCGTGAATCGGCGGATCTCCCTTATTTGCATATTTGAATAGAAAATCAATGGGAGCGCCACATGCGTCCAGCGTAAATATGCGCCCACTCTACGCCGGTGTAGGCAAGTTGCGTCGTGGAATGAAGCCTGTTTTTAGGCGTATCTTAGTTTTGTGGGCACGGCGCACAGATACGACGGCACATATTTGCACTTACGCGGCGTATCTCGAGATACGTCGGCGTAAGTGCTTTGTGAATCCGGGCCAAAGTGCGGAAATGGGAGTTTCAAAGTGCCAAATCAATTGAAACAAAATCAAAAAAAAAAATAACAAAATGTTATTAAATAAACATTTAAAAATGTTAAAATCAACAAATGAAAATTCATACAATCATAGTATATGGTATTTTCAGCTCAGAGATGAACATAACATGTACTATGATCGTATGAATTTTCATTTGTTGATTTGAAATTTTTTAAATGTTTATTTAATAAAATCTTGTTATTTTTTTTATTTTGTTTCAATTGATTAATTTGGCACCTTGAAACTCCCATTCCTGCACTTTGTTACTAATGTTTCTATTATGGGAAGGTGGTGCCTTCTAATGAGACCCCCCCATCCCTGGATAAAAAACGTAATGCTCCTTCCACATAGAGTTTCATGTTGAAAGATAACTTACCTATAGTTTGTAGTGTGTATATAGCCGTACACAAAGAGCCCGAAGAACAAGAAACACTGGATCCTGAGCAGGAGGTGGATGTTTCAGAGGAACATTGTATGCAGGAGAGTGAGTAACCTAAAATTAGATACATTATGTTTACAGTTTAACCACTTACAGACCAAAAGATTTTCCCCCTTAAAGACCAGACTAAATTTCATATAGCTACAGTGTTGCATGACTGTGCAATCGTCATTCAAAAGCTGAAAATTGGCCTGGGCAGGAAGGGGGTGAAAATGCCCGGTATTGAAGTAGTTAAAGTGGTTGTAAAGGTATGTTTTTTATATTTGTAATAGGTACCTTTAAGCTAGTTCATTGTTGGTTCACTTACTTTTTCCTTCCATTTCCCTTCTTAGACCCCTTTCACACTGAAGCGTTTTTACAGCTTTTTAGCGTTAAAAATAGCGCTATTAAAACGCTCATAAAATGCTCTCCATGCATCTCAATGGACCCTTTCACACTGAAGCCTCGTACACACGACTGAGGAACTCGACGGGCGAAACACATCGTTTTCCTCGTTGAGTTCCTTGTCAGGCTGTCGAGGAACTCGACAAGGCAAGTTTCTCCATTCCCATCGAGGAAATAGAGAACTTGCTCTCTTTTGTACACTCGACCGGTTTCCTCTGCAAAAAAATATCTCCCAGCAAGTTTCTTGCTGTTTTTTGCCGAGAAACTCGGTCGTGTGTACGAGGCCTAAGTCCTGCAAGCAGCATCTTTGGAGCAGCTTTTGGGCGCTGAAAAAAACGCTACAAAAACGCCCCTCTCCATTAAAATTAATTGAAAGCGCTGTAAAAACGTCTTGCCCTTTCACACTGAGGCACTGCAAAAACACCCTAAGACCCTAAGACTGCTATCCCGCCTGAAAAACTCCTTATGCAAAGGAACAGAGATATGGACAGCCGCACTCCAATTTCTTAAAAAGACGTGCCCTTTATTGGGTAAAGGAAAAATGCACTACAAGTATCAGCACAAAGTGGGAAAAACAGTTGACGCGTTTCGCATTGGATATCAATGCTTAGTCATTTGGTAGCTATGACTAAGCATTGATATCCAATGCGAAACGCGTCAGCTGTTTTTCCCACTGTGTGCTGATACTTGTAGTGCATTTTTCCTTTACCCAATAAAGGGCACGTCTTTTTAAGAAATTGGAGTGTGGCTGTCCATATCTCTCTTCCTTTGCATATCCCGTGCATTGCCGGCACCCATTGGTTCCTGAGTGGACATTGATTGTTCTAGTGTGCTCACCTGGAGCGACAGCCTTCCTACCTGAAAAACTCCTTCACTGCAGACTCAATGTAAAAAGCCAGAGGGCTTTCACACTGGGGCGATGCGCTGGCGGGAGACAAACAAATCTCCTGTCAGCAGCATCTTTGGAGCGGTGAGAGGAGCGGCATGTATACCGCTCCTTCACCGCTCCTTCCCATTGAAAACAATGGGAAACCATGGCAATACCGCCCACAATGCGCCTCTATAGAGGCGCATTGCGGGCGGTATTAACCCTTTATCGGCCGCTAGCGGAGGTTAATACCGCACCGCTAGCGGCTGATTCCCGCGGCAATCCCGGCGGTATAGTGCCGCTATTTTTAGCTGCGTTATACCGCCACCGCGGCTCCCGCCCCAGTGTGAAAGGGGCCTAAAGGAACCTATTTAGAAAATAAAAAACGGACCTTTACAACCCCTTTAAGTCATTCCAGGTACATCAAAGCAAATTTGTTCAAAGTCTTAAAGTTTGTTTTCTGTAGAAAGCAGCCATTATCATGCCGCGTACACACGACAATTTTTTGGGTTCTAAAAAATTGCGTTTTTTTTTTATGTCATTAAAAACGATCGTGTGTGGGCTCCAGAGCATTTTTCACGATCTAAAAAATGGGCATTAAAAATTTCGAACATGCTCTATTTTTTCACTACGTTTTTTAACAATGTCGTTTTTAAGGTTGTAAAAAAACGGTCGTGTGTGCTCAGAAGCAAGTTATGAGACGGGAGCGCTCGTTCTGGCAAAACTAGTGTTCGTAATGGAGTAAGCACATTCATCAAGCTGTAACAGACAGAAAAGCGCAAATCGTCTTTTACTCACACGAAATCAGCTAAAGCAGCCCCAAGGGTGGCGCCATCCGCATGAAACTTCCCCTTTAGAGTGTCGGCGTACGTGTTGTACGTCACCGCGCTTTTCTAGAGCATTTTTTTTTCACGATCGTGTGTAGGCAAGGCCGTTTTAATAATCGGGTTGAAAAAAAACGTTGTTTTTTTCTAGACCCTTAAAAACGTCATTTTTTAGAACCCGAAAAATGGTCGTGTGTACGCGGCATCAGAGTTGAAAAGTCATCCAGCATGCTTCATTGATGGACACTTGCTCTCTGTGTGAAAGCAGTGGTCTCCCTGCAGAGGTCTGATACACCCCTTACTTAGACAGAGCTATAGGTCTGATTAAACTAGGCGCTCTGAAATCGATTAACATTATATTAAAATTAACATTTAGATGTTATTTGAACATTTACAATCTACTTACTCGTTGCTACAAGAGCCGAAAGCACCGCCAGCAGAATTCCAAGAAAGGGTTGCATTATACAGCTTCCCATAGATCGGTGTAATTGGTCCGAAGTCTCAGTCTTTTCTGAAAAATGTCCGGTAAAATCCTCAATCATATTGTATTTAGTTGCAGGTGTGGAGCAAAACAGGAGGAGACTCTTCATTGCTCTGAAAAGGTTTGAGATGCTATTAATAGGTGTGACAATGATGACTTCTCTAGCTTTCGGAACAGACAAGTGTAAGCAGATATATTGGTCATGCTAATACATGCATGACATACGTCTGACAGCTACAGACGTCAGGTTAAGGTACAAATGAATCTTATAAACCACAGGCAATATTTCTATCTCTCCGACAAAAAATGTTTGAGAGCAGGCTCTCAATTTTTCCGACGACAAAAAGTTCTTGTCAGAAATTCCGATTTGTGTGTAGCCACGCTCGGAACCAATTCGACACATGCTCGGAATCATTGTACTTAATTTTTCTCGGCTTGTCGTAGTGTTGTACGTCTCCGCGTTCTTGACCATCTGAATTTGCGAGCAACTCCATCCATCGCCGTCCTTGCTCCTACAGCACCCAGGATCACAGGAGACATGTGCAGGAAGAGGCTGACTGAGTATAAGCCTCAGAAACTGATGGAATTCTCCTTCAAGCCGGCGGGGAAGGTCAGTGAAATTAAGGATGGCGCCGGCCAGGCCGCGCCGTGGGACTCATACACAGATCTCCCGGATTATATTCCGGAGGGATCGGGCAGCCAGAATCCCCCTGTACCCTCCGATCACTCCCCTGACCGAGACCCCCTCACCAGCAGCCCAGTAAAAGCAAAAATGCGGCTTGACACGCCGCCGCAGCGGCCGGCTCCATCACTAATTGAGACCCCGGCTTTCAACCCCCTCCTTTCCATCCAGGCCTTACACTCGTCAATGGCCTCTTTCCCCACCTCAGGCCAACCTGTACTTGATTCCACTCTAAAAGATATGCTCCTGTCTCTGCAACTAATCTCTCCTCACTCTTCACTAAGATCACCTCAGATATCCATTCTCTGGATGATAGAGTGACACACATTGAAAGGAGCATGAATGAATGTGCCTCCACAGTAAATGGAGTCATTGATGTGTATGATGATGTCAGAGAGGAACAAACATGGATGCCCCATGCTGGCCGATTTAGAAGACAGGTCTCGCAGGAATAATGTCAAACTCAGAGGTATTCCTGAATCCATATTGCCTGCGGACCTGTCTAAGTAGGCAAAAGATCTCATATATATCATTGTCCCTGAGGCGCCACCCCCCGCGATTTAATAATTGATAGGATCCACAGGATCGCAAGACAAGTTTGAGCCAACATCTGTCGGAAAAAAGGAACCACGGTTTTGTTGTCGGAAATTCCGATCGTGCGTAAGAATCTATGCAGGGCTTAATTTAGACATAATCCTGCTCTAAGCACAAAAACACGTGCAAGAAGGAACTGTTGGAGGCAGTGTGTGGTAACAAATCATTATCATATAATTATACAGTGTTTATATAGTACCAACAATTTGAGCAATGTTTCACATTATAAAGGGAGACAATACAGTTACAATAAAATGCAATTCAAGTGGGTTAGGAAAGCCCTGCTCATAAGAGCTTATAATCTTATAGGGAGAGGCAAATAGTGCAAAAGGCAATAAGTGTGAGGAATAAGCTGATGAGAGAATTAACAGTTACGTTTTTAGGTAAAGGGGGATAGGATTCCCTGAAAAGATGAGTTTTCAAGAATCTCATGCCCCTGGACGACGTTCATTGTGATGAAATGCGTTGGACTTGGCTTAGTGACAAAGTAATCTGAAGCTGCAGGCATCATTCAGATATAATTGGTCCGAAGTCTCAGATATCACCGCACAAAGTTGAGGACGTCCATGGACGTCCTCGGTTGTCAAGTGGTTAATGACTGATCTCTCCTCACTCTTCACTAAGATCACCTCAGATATCCATTCTCTGGATGATAGAGTGACACACATAGAAAGGAGCATGAATGAATGTGCCTCCACAATAAATGGAGTCATTGATGTGTACGATGATGTCAGAGAGGAACAAACATGTGGATGCGCGCCATACTGGCCGATTTAGAAGACAGGTCTCGCAGGAATAATGTCAAACTCAGAGGTATTCCTGAATCCATATTGCCTGCGGACCTGCCTAAGTAGGCAAAAGATTTCATACATGTATTATATCAAAACAGAAATTGGCCAGCACATGATTGCAGGGTATAGGACAGTACATTAAACATGTTGAAGAACTCTGAAGTGGAAAATGAATGACTTCTTTGGTCTTCTAAAAGAGCATACATCCGACAGCCTTCTCTGGTTGTCCCCAAGGAAACACTTTCACCAGACATATCTTAGCACCGCATTTCTTTGAAAGTTCTTCATGATATAGCTCAATATATTTATATATGATTGTTAGAGGTTCTTGTTCATCGCTCTCCCTGTCATGATCCAATGCAGGTGTAGGATCCTCGGATATTTGGTCAATGTAGAATCTCGTTTAACCACTTGGCATCCCGGCTATTGTAGAATGACGGCCACAAGGCCACTGGTGTGCGACGTGTGCCCGCCGCGTCACTCAGGTGTCGATGAGCGTGCCTGGCGGCCGCGATGGCCGCCAGGCACCCGCGATTGGCAGTTACAGAGCCAGGACCGTGGATCTGTGTGTATCCATCTAGATCCACCCCTCCTTATTGGTTGAGGTAGCAGCGCAGCACTATTGGTTTCCCCTGCTGTCAATCAAAGTCAGTCAGCCTATGAGGAGAGAAGGGGGGAGGCGGGTCACGGCTCCATGTCTGAATGGAAACAGGGAGCTGTGGCTCAGCTCGGGTGCCCCCATAGCAAGCTGATTGCTGTGGGGGCACTCAACTGGTGGGAGGGGCCAAAAGCACTCAAGAGGGACGCAAGGAAAAGAGGATCTGGTCTGTTCTGTGCAAAATCAACTGCACAGAGCAGGTAAGTATAACGGGCCAGATTCACAAAAGAGATACGACGGCGTATCTCCTGATACGCCGTCGTATCTCTGAGATACGATTGTCGTATCTATGCGGCTGATTCATAGATTCAGATTACGCATAGATAGCCCTAAGATCCGACAGGTGTAACTGTGTTACACCGTCGGATCTTAGGCTGCAATTCTAGTCCGGCCGCTAGGTGGCGATTCCATTGCAGTCGGCGTAGAATATGCAAATGACTAGTTACGCCGATTCACGAACGTCCGCTTTGCCCGTCAATCTAAATTTACGTTGTTTCCGTAGAGATGCGTCGCGTAAAACTAAGCATGCCCTCTAGGTGGTGTAACCAATGTTAAGTATGGCCGTCGTTCCCGCGTCGAAATTTTAAATTTCACGTCGTTTGCGTAAGTCGTCCGTGAATGGCGCTGGACGCCATTTACGTTAACGTCGAAACCAATGACGTCCTTGCGACGTCATTTAGCGCAATGCACGCCGGGTAATTTTACGGGCGGAGCATGCGCAGTACGTTCGGCGCGGGAACGCGCCTAATTTAAATGGTGCCCGCCCCATTTGAATTAGGCGGGCTTGCGCCGAGCGGATTTACGCTACGCCGCCGCAAGTTTACAGGTAAGTGCTTTGTGAATCAGGCACTTACGCTGTAAACTTGCAGCGGTGTAACATAAATGGGATACGTTACGCCGCCGCAGCGTAACGTATTTGTATGTGAATCTGGCCCAACATGTTTGTTATTTATTTTTATTATCTTAGTCTTTACAGCCACTTTAAGTCGTGTCTCAAAAAACAGAAGGAATTGTAGTTTTATTAATACCAAAAGTGTGTTACATTGTTACAATTTGAAAGAAAGGAAAACAGTTATGCAGTTTGCAAAAAAAAATATATATATTTTTTTTAAGAAGCTGAACTCTAATTTTCCACAGCCCCCCCGATGCCCAATTCAGGACCCAGGGATGTATCTTGGCCTAGGCCGACAAGGCCTAGGCCTAGGGCGGCACTTTGTGGGGGGCGGCACCCACGGGCACCAAAGCCGCCCCCCGCATGAAAAGAAAAGACCCTTGATCCGTCCTTTTATTTAATCGGCTCCCGCATCCGCCTTCCGGCTCCCTCATAAATTTAGGGGGAGGGTACAGACATAAACAGAGGTGCGGGGATGGTGCGGGGAGGGGGTACAGAGGTGCGGGGAGGGGACAGAGGTGCAGGGAGGGGACAGAGGTATGGGGAGGGGGTACAGAGGTGCGGGGAGGGGACAGAGGTGCAGGGAGGGGACAGAGGTATGGGGAGGGTACAGAGGTGCGGGGAGGTTACAGAGGTATGGGGAGGGGACAGAGGTGCAGGGAGGGGCCAGAGGTGCGGGGAGGGGACAGAGGTGCGGGGAGGGGACAGAGGTGCGGGGAGGGTACAGAGGTGCGGGGAGGGTACAGAGGTATGGGGAGGGGCCAGAGGTGCGGGGAGGGGCCAGAGGTGCGGGGAGGGGACAGAGGTGCGGGGAGGGGACAGAGGTGCAGAGTCAGGCCTAGGGCAGCACAAAACCTAAATACACCTCTGTCAGGACCCTTGCCTAAGAGGAGGGTCCATGACAGCTTGGGCTCATGGGAAGTAGGTTGGATGAGGATGGTCCTTATCCAAGCAGAACAATGATGTCAACAGAAGGATTGAGTGAACGTTCTATTCGATTAAAGGTGAGTATTGCAGAGAAAACTGTTCTTTTCCACATGGGCACATGCTTTTTTGCTATTGAAGTAATCAAAGTAATTGTTCACAATAGAAATTGTAATTTCAAGAATAAAAGACAAATGATAGACGGGAAGTAGAAGTGCGTTTGGGGACCCATGGTGCCTCCACTAGTGCAGCGGAACCGAACGTCTGTGAATATTCCGTTGTGGCTGTAAGAAAGGTTGCCGAGATCGCAGATGCTTTTTGTGGTGCAACCACGATATGCTGTTGACCGTGGTACAGCCTCTGAAAAATATCAAAATATAAATGATTAAATTGGGAAATGTATTGAAAAGGATAAACCTCTAGTACAACTCTAGAGCATAACCCATTCTGCCTCTGATTCAAATTCATAATAGTGAAACATGCAGACACAAGGAGAGTTTAGTCTACATCCTTCACCGTCCCAACGTTAAGAGTAGGAACTTTATTGCCAGCACAGCTTTATAGACAAAATGACATCATTCATATGAGCACATCTGATTGGTTCTCAACATATAGGGGCAGATCCACATACATACACTGCGCCCGGCGCAGATGTAAGATACGCTACACCGCTGTAACTTACCTGGCTTTGGTTTGAATCCTCAACGAATTTGCGCCATAACTTACGGCGGCGTAGTGTATCTCTCGCGGCGGTATTCAAATTGGGCGGGTAGGGGGGCGTGTTTCATTTAAATGAAGCGTGTCCCCGCGCCAAACGAACTTTCCAATGCGCCGTCCGTAAAAACTCCCAGGGTGCATTGCTCCAAATGACGTCGCAAGGACGTCATTGTTTTCGACGTGACCGTAAATGGCGTCCAGCCCCGTTCACGGACGACTTACGCAAACGACCTAAAATTTTTAAAATTAGACGCGGGAACGACGGCCATACTTAACATTGAGTATGCCAGTGGAAGCCGTCACCCGGAGGAAGCACTGCCCGTGACCTAGATGGGGTAAGTGCAGAGCTGGTGACCGACTGATTGGAGGAGGTGTGGGGGTGACCCGACCGACCGGGGGGGAGGGGGGGGGCGGATGTGGGTGCATTTTTTGCCACCCCCCCCTTAAAAAATGTACCACTAGCCGCCGCTGCTCTTACCAGATTAGCATGAAGCTGCATGGGTCTTGCACCATGGATCTTCTGACACATACGGCACCTCCAGTGAGAACTCCAATGTAATCTCCCTCTTTTGCTCAGCGGTTAAGCCGGGAAAAGAAAACATAAGTCTCCAATGGTGTAGTACCTTTGAATATTTATTAAATATCAGCCAAATAATTTACTTACAAAACATCTTGTTAGCGAACTAAACAGTTAAAAAGCATCTGGTGCCAGCTCCAGCAAAGCATGGGTGAAGTCAGAACAGGCTCCACCCCGCACCGTTTCGTCTAAACAGACGTTGTCAAGGGGATCAGCTAATCAAAGTCCGTGGCTGAAGACCCACCTAGCTTCATGCTATGCCAGACCTCCGATAATTGGGGGTTTAGTAATCTGGTAAGAAGCTGTATGTGTTGAGGTGGTGGGCTCACTGTTCACACTTCGTTGTTTATATTAAGGATAAGATGGACATTACATTATTGTGATTGCAAATGGACATTATTTGATTCATTTTGTCACTAGAGGTGCATTTTTGTTATGTATTTTTTTTTTATTGACATAAGATTCACACAGCGCAGCTGTATTATGTTTCTTTTTTATTGCGGCTAGTTATTATTGTATTATACATTTCAACATTTGAGAATCACTGAGCATTTTTTTTTTTTATTACTTGAGTATAATGGGCCAGATCCACGTAGCGCGGCGCATTGTTCCGTCCGGCGTAACGTATCTCTGATACACTACGCCGCCTTTACTTACAGCGTATTTTCCTTATCCTGAAAGAATTTGTGCCGTAAGTTACGGCGGCGTAGTGTAACTTTGTCGGTGTAAGGGCGCGCAATTCAAATGGATGAGATGGGGGCGTGTTTTATGTTAATACGTCTTGACCCGACGTAAATGACGTTTTTTTTTAACGGCGCATGCGCCGTCCGTGGAGGTATCCCAGTGCGCATGCTCCAAATTAACCCGCAACAAGCCAATGCTTTCGACGTGAACGTAATTCTGCGCAAAGCCCTATTCGCGAACGACTTACGCAAACGACATAAGATTTTAAAAATTTGACGCTGGCCCGACGTCCATACTTAACATTGAGTACGCCTCATATAGCAGGGGTAACTATACCCCAAAAAAAGCCTTACGAAAACGACGTAAAAAAATGCGCCGGCCTGACGTACGTTCGTGGATCGCCGTATCTAGGTAATTTGCATACTCGACGCGGAAATTGACGGAAACGCCATCTAGCGGCCAGCGTAAATATGCACCTTAGATCCGACGGCGTACTAAGACGTACGCCAGTCGGATCTAGCCCAGCTTCAGGCGTATCTTGTTTTGTAGATACAAAACAAAGATACGCCAGAGCAACCTAGAAGTTACGCTATCAATAGATACGCCAGCGTAACTTTGTGGATCTGGCCCAATGACTTTTTCAATGATAAAAGAAAAATATAATTTTGGTATAGTGCTGCTTCGAATTGTATTATATTTTTCATATAAATACTTTTCTCATCTAATAATAGAAAGGGGTGAATGATATGTTAAAAAAATAATGTTCTTAGCCAACGTTGCCTCCATCTGTTATACTTACCTCTTATGTGTACAGTCTGAAGAAGACATATGTTCTCATTCCCTGTGCATTGCATGGTATCTGAAGAGTTACACCAAGGAGAATAAAACGACAAGCAGGATGGGCATTTCAATCCATTGGACACTGAATTGCCAGCGGGTACTTAAAGAAGAAAAAAAAAAAATGGAATATAAAGGGCACATATTTTTTAATGCGGTAAACCTTCTACAGACAAGGGGCCAGAATCATGTACCTGCGCTGCGGCGTAACGTAATTCATTTACGTTACACCGCCGCAACTTTTCAGCGCAAGTGCCTGATTCACCAAGCACTTGCGTGTAAACTTACGGCGGTGTAACGTAAAGCCGTCCGGCGCAAGCCCCGCCTAATTCAAATGGGGCGTGTACCATTTAAATTAGGTGCGCTCCCCCACCGAACGTTCTGCGCACGCTCCGTGTGAAAATTTCCCGCCGTGCTTTGCGCAAAATTACGGCGCCCCGACGTGTTTTTTGAACGGCGACGTGCGTAACGTACTTTCGTATTCCCGGGCGTCTTACGCAAAAAAAAAATATTTGAAATTCGACGCGGGAACGACGGCCATACTTTAACATGGCTGGTCTAAATCTAAGCCATGAAATAGCAGGCTTAAAATTGCGACCGGAAAAACCGACTAGCGACGACATAAGAGAATGCGACGAACGCGCGTACCTTCGTGGATCGCCGTAAACAGCTCATTTGCATACCCGACGCTGGCAAATGACGCAAACTCCACCCAGCGGCCGCCGGAGAATTACACCTACGATCCGAAGGCGTACGAAGCCGTACGCCTGTCGGATCTATGCCAAAAGCCGTCGTATCTTGGTTTGAGGATTCCAAATCAAGATACGACGCGGCAAATTTGAAAATACGCCGGCGTATCAGTAGATACGCCAGCGTATTTCCGCTGTGAATCTGGCCCAAGGTTCCTAAAATGTTACCAAAACATATCATATGCCCGAGAAGTTTCTGTTGTACCATGTACTTCTATTAAAAAGTATTCTGTTCTCTTTGTATTTGTTCCTTTTGTGAAATATAAAATCACGCAATAATATTTATATTATATATCATTATTGTAAGCTATACTATATAACTATTGCATCTGTATTAATGTATATGAGTCCCTTGTTTGCTAATACAGTCCTGATTAACCACTTAAGCCCCGGACCTTTAGGGAGCTAAATGCCCAGGCCAGGTTTTGCGATTCGGCACTGCGTCGCTTTAACAGACAATTGCGCAGTCGTGCGACGTGGCTTCCAAACAAAATTGGCGTCCTTTTTTCCCCACAAATAGAGCTTTCTTTTGGTGGTATTTGATCACCTCTGCGTTTTTTATTTTTTGCGCTATAAACAAAAAAAGAGCGACAATTTTGAAAAAAATTCAATATTTTTTACTTTTTGTTATAATAAATATCCCCCAAAAACATATCTAAAAAAAAATTTTTCCTCAGTTTAGGCCGATACGTATTCTTCGACCTATTTTTAGTAAAAAAAATCGCAATAAGCATTTATCGATTGGTTTGCGCACAATTTATAGCGTTTACAAAATAGGGGATAGTTTTATTGCATTTTTATTAATTATTTTTTTTTACTACTAATGGCGGCGATCAGCGATTTTTTTCGTCACTGCGACATTATGGCGGACACTTCGGACAATTTTGACACATTTTTGGGACCATTGTCATTTTCACAGCAAAAAATGCATTTAAATTGCATTGTTTACTGTGAAAATGACAGTTGCAGTTTGGGAGTTAACCACAGGGGGCGCTGTAGGAGTTAGGGTTCACCTAGTGTGTGTTTACAACTGTAGGGGGGTGTGGCTGTAGGACTGACATCATCGATCGAGTCTCCCTATAAAAGGGATCACTCGATCGATACGCCGCCACAGTGAAGCACGGGGAAGCCGTGTTCACATACGGCTCTCCCCGTTCTTCAGCTCCGGGGAGCGATCGCGACGGAGCGGCTATAAACAAATAGCCGCGCCGTCGTCCCGGATCGCTCCCCGAGGGAACCCGACCGCCGCATGTAGCGGGGGTCCCAATCGGACCCCCCACCCGCTAGAAGGCAAGGACATACATGTACGCCCATTTGCCTGTACGTGCCATTCTGTGGACGTACATATACATGCGGCGGTCGGGAACTGGTTAAGTTGACCACATTTCCAAACGACCAATCAGGGACACCCTCCCTTCCCAAAAATCAGCTTGTGCTGTAACGAATCACAGCACAGTGATTGGACACAAGAGGTGGGATTTAGAATGTCTCCAATCACAAGCAGGGGGCGGGGATTGTGCTCCTCCAGGCATTCCCGGCCAGGGCAAGTACTGTCAGTGAGTAAAGCGGTGATGTGGCGGCCTTTTTTGGGGCGTCAGATTGGCCCGGGGGCAGGCCCGGATTTCCCACAAGGCCACTGAGGCCAGGCCTCGGGGCGGCAGGGCACCAAGGGGCGGAATCCGCTTGCTCCTTAAGTGATTGCGGCAATGTATTCTGCCATCCCCCCCCCACATACCTCTCTCTACTGGCTCTGTCTTCGGGACTCCGTCCTCCCCCAGGCTGCCGAGTCTGTCTCCAGTGACTGTCCCTGCCACCGATGTACACAATGAGCTGAGCTGAGCTGTGACAGGAGTTCTAGCACAGTGCTAGGACTCGTGTTTTGGAGGTGACAGAGTCAATAAAGAGAACCTGTCACTTCCAATTGCCATCACACAGGGAATTGTTTTCTCCTGTGTGATAACTTTATTACCAAGTGAAAAAAAAATTGATAAAAAAATAATTAAATTATTAAAATTAAAAAGTAAAGAACAAGAAAAACAATATTAAAAATAATAGTAAAATTAGACAGAAATAAAAAAAGTAAATGACACGCTACAAAATAAAAACTATTAGAACTGTGCCACCTGGTTGCCATTCTCAGTTGATTTGGGTGGGGGGGGGGGTTCGGTTGGCGGGGAGGGGGGTGCATTGCGGAACCTGGCCTTGGGGCGGCAGGGAGAGCGAATCCGGCCCTGCCCAGGGGGGTGGCTGTGTCAGTTTCATTGCGGGACACTGTGATGGCCTCTGTGCGCTGCGTAGGCGTAGCGTATATTAGATAAGCTACGCCCGCATAAATATGCGCCGATGTATGTGAATCTGGGCCATTCTATCTAAATTTGGGTAGAGCAGAGAAGGGATTTTATTGCTGCCTGTGCACCTATTGCATTACAGAACAGGGTACAGCAAAGAAAAAAACAGAAGGAGGGTCTTACGGGAGGGCAAAGTTGGAATGCAGTGGTCAGTGGTACAACAGGATGTACCTATCTTCACCTTCTTTCCAAAGAGGAGGCTGACACTTCCACTCTTGTCACACTGGCTTACATTTGTACATAACATGGTATAGACCGTCCAACTCATGGTACCTATTGGAAAACAAACTGAATTATTTTTTTGCAAATAAAATCATAAAGAGTTGCACTTTATTAAAAAAAAAAATAAACAAAAAATATGTTTGCCCATTAACCACTTAAGACCCGGACCATTATGCAGGTGTTGGACCTGGCCAGTTTTTGCGATTCGGCACTGCGTCGCTTTAACTGACAATTACGCGGTCGCGCGATGTGGCTCGCACAAATAGAGCTTTCTTTTTGGTGGTATTTGATCACCTCTGCGGTTTTTATTTTTTTGCGCTATAAACAAAAATAGAGCGACAATTTTGAAAAAAAAACAATGGGCTAGATTCAGATAGCCCGCCGTAACTTTGTGCGGGCGTAGCGTATTTCAGATACGCTACGCCGCCGTAACTTAGTGAGGCAGGTTCTGTATTCACAAAGAACCTGCGCCCTAAGTTACGGCGGCGTAGCGTAAATCTGCCGGCGTAAGCGCGCCTAATTCAAATTGTGGAGAGGTGGGCGTGTTTTATGTAAATAAAACATGACCCCGCGTAAATGACGTCTCTAACGAACGGCGCATGCGCCGTCCGTGAACGTATCCCAGTGCGCATGCTCGTAATCACGTCGCAAATAGTAAATGCTTTCGACGTGAACGTAATTTACGCTAATCCCTATTCGCAAACGACGTCAAATTCGACGCTGTCCTGACGTCCATACTTAACATTGGCTATGCCTTATATAGCAGGCATAACTTTACGCCGGAAAAAGCCTTACGCAAACAACGTAAAAAAAATCCGCCGGGCGCACGTACGTTTCTGAATCGGCGTATCTAGCTCATTTGCATATTCTACGCGGAAATCAGCGGAAGCGCCACTTAGCGGCCATCGTAAATATGCACCCTAAGATACGACGGCGTAGGAGACTTACGCCGCTCGTATCTTAGCCTAATTTAAGCGTATCTGGTTTCCAGAATACGCTTAAATTTACGACGGCGTAGATTCAGAGTTATGACGGCGTATATACTGATACGCCGGCGTAACTCTCTCTGAATCTAGCCCAATATTTTTTACTTTTTGCTATAATAAATATCCCCCAAAAAAAATTTTTTTGTCTCAGTTTAGGCCGATACGTAGTCTTCTACATATTTTTCGTTAAAAAAAATCGCAATAAGCGTTTAACGATTGGTTTGTGCAAAATTTATAGCGTTTACAAAATAGGGGATAGTTTTATGGCATTTTTATTTATATATTTTTTTTTTACCACTAATGGCAATGATCAGCGATTTTTTTTAGTGACTGCGACATTATGGCGGACACATCGGACAATTTTGACACATTTTTGGGACCATTGCCATTTTCACAGCGAAAAGTGCTATAAAAAAGGCATTGTTTACTGTGAAAATGACAATTGCAGTTTAGGAGTTAACCACTAGGGGGCGCTGTAGGGGTTATGTGTGACCTCATATGTGTTTCTAACTGTAGGGGGGCGGGGCTGGACGTGTGACGTCACTGATCGCCTTTCCCTATATCAGGGGACAGACGATCACTGACACTGCCACAGGGAAGAGCCTTTGGGGCTTTCACATTGGAGAGACAGGGCGCTTTTCAGGCGCTATTTTCAGCGTTGGTCTTACCGTCACTGGTTACTATATATGCAGCTCCACACACAGAGTCGGGGGGGCAAATCCTGTCGTTACCACTCCTACATGAGGTCGTTAATGTAGAGGTGCACTCCATACAGGAAAGTGAGTACACTACGGAGAAACAAATGATGAGCATTGATTAAAGTATCTATATTTTACGTGTTCATGAAAATTTTTCCAGAACTACCCATATTGCTTAATAGAAAACAATAAGATTGCAACTTTCATTCTCCTCCAACCACTGTAATTAGGCATGTGCAATTTTTTAAGTTACGAATACGTTTTCCGTCAATTTTCGTTATTTTAGTTGATTCGTTAACATACGAATGAACGAACGGTTTAGCGCAATTAATAACGAATAACGATATTTTCAAAATAACGAATATGAAAAACAACGAAGATACGAAAGATGAAAGAAACGAAAACATAGAAACAACGAAAATACCGAACCCAAAAAAAAAAAAAATTACGAAAAACAAAATGAACGAAAATGCAAACTTACTAATATTCGAAGACCGAAAAGAAAAGAACCGAAATGCCGAACAAAGAATAAAAAACGAAAATCAAAACTAACGAAAAATAAATTACGAATCTTTGGAAAACGGAAATGAAAACAACGAAAATACAAAATAATGTAAATTAGCTTTCGTTAGTACTGAAATATTTCTGGACATTGACCAATAGCCACTGAGCGCTGTCCCTTTCCTCTGAAGAGGTTTGTTCCTTCCCCCAATGAGCTTCTTTCTCATTACCTCCTGGCTCCTTGTGTCTTTTTCTGTGTTAGACTGCCGTGCATCTCATTTCTAGATTTGTATTTGTAATATCTGACATATTTTAGTTTTCTTCTACGTCAGACTTCATTCTAGACAGGGTGTGTGTGCTAACTAAGACAGTCAAGTCAATCACAGTAAAGTACGAATTACAAAATTGCGACAAGTAGTGTGTCGAATAAACGTAAAATGTATTCTAACAGAATTACGAATGCAATAAAATCTACAAAAGTACGTTTTTACAATCAAAGGAAATTAGACACGAAAATACGAATGATCATAAAGCAACGAAAATATATTTCTTACGAAAATACGAACGCGGCATGATGGAAAATATATTGTAAATACGAATAGCAAAACAACGAAAATTAAACTAACGTAAAAACGAAGGAATGAATAAAATCATTTTAAAAATACGAACGCGGCAGAATACAAAATATAACGAAAATACGAATCTCGAATTCAACAGAAAAAAACGGAAACGGAAAAAAGAGTGTTACGAAAATACTAAAGAGTACGAATACGATAACCAACGTCTTACGAAATTACGACTTGTTACGAATCACGATAAACGAAC
Organism: Rana temporaria; assembly: GCF_905171775.1. NCBI lineage: Eukaryota > Metazoa > Chordata > Amphibia > Anura > Ranidae > Rana > Rana temporaria. The sequence goes on from NC_053498.1 coordinate 11,871,550, forward strand.
AGAAACGAAACAGAAATAAACGAAAATTTTTGCTGTGCACATGTCTAACTGTAATGTGAATTTGTTCTTTACCCAAAACCTAATGTACCCCTAAGACGCTTTCCCCAACTTGTTCATTCCCCGACTTAGTTGGGGTAGGCTGTTCACTTTGGTGGGGGTGGGTCAGCCACGCCCTGTGACCTTTGACCTCTGGGAACCCGCCTTCTGACCTTTGACCATTGGGGGAGGTCCCTGTTCCAATCCCTGAGTCCTAGCCATATTCTTCAATGGGAAACCCTAACCCTAAGATGGCCCCCACCCGTCTCCATAGCATAGCAGGGCGGAAGCAACGTCAAAACTTCACTTCAGCCAATGCTTCTTAACCACTTCATTACTGGCCACTTAAACCCCCTTTGTGCCCAGACCAATTTTCAGACCATTTTGAATGACAATTGCGCAGTCATACAACACTGTACCCAATAAACATAACATGCGCTATAAACATTAAAAAAAAAAACAGAAAATTTTGGAAAAAAAACACAATATTTTTTACTTTTTGTTATAATAATATCCCAATTAAAAAAAAAAATTTCCCTCGGTTTAGGCCGATACGTATTCTTCTACGTATTTTTGTTAAAAAAAATCGCAATAAGCGTATATTGATTGGTTTGCGCAAAAGTTATAGCACCTACAATATAGGGGATAGATTTATGATTTTTTTATTTTTATTTTTTTACTAGTAATAGCGGCGATTTGCGTTTTTTTTGTCAGGCCTGTGATATTGCGACGGACGTATCGGACACTTTTGACACAATTTTGGGACCATTCACAATTATACAGCGATCAGTGCTATAAAAATGCGCTAATTACTGTATAAATGTGACTGGCAGGGAAGGGGTTAACACTAGGGGGTGAGGAAGGGGTTAAATGTATTCCCTGGGTGTGTTCTAACTGTGGGGGGAGGGGAGTGACTGGGGGAGGTGACCGATGCTGTGTCCCTATGTACAAGGCACACAGATCGGTCTCCTCTCCTCTGACAGCACGTGGAGCTCTGTGTTTACACCCCATCATTACACACAGAGCTCCACGTCCCTGCTGTCACCGACGATCGCGGGCAAGTGGCGGACATCGCGGCCGCCAGGCACACGCATCGGCTCCCGAGTGATGCGCCGGGCACGTTGTTTCCCCGCTGCGCGCCCCCAGCGGCACGCACAGGGAATGACAACAATAGGACGTCCAAAGACATCCACTCGGCACTTGAGAGCCGCGCTGTGGACGTATTTTGTCCATAGCGCGGATCCCAAGTGGTTAAAGGGACATTTTCTTGTTGTCATTTTTTCAAATGACAATTTGTTTTTATTTTTTTTTTATTTTTTCATTCAAAGGTTTTTATTCAAGATAAATGTAGTGTACAACATAATATCTTAGTATGTATACACATAGGCACACGTATAACATATACATAAGTATAACATACATATAAACATAATGGCCCCTGCAAGGGTATACAGTCATTTTAAAGGTGTTATTCAAACACAGAGCGCAGCTGTGCGTTGTATAAGTTGTATATATTCTAATTTTAACATTCTCATATATAGAGTTTAAGTGTGTAACCGCGTATAAAGTATTTTATTATGGGTCATTAAAGTTCAGATTGTTGTTATAAGCTAAAGGGTTAGGATGGGTATCAAGAGTGAAAGATGGGTGAGAAAGAAAGGGTGAAGTGGGTTAGGAAAACAGAGGTATGTTGGCTAAGGTATTCATTGGTATATTATCACCATCTAGCATATGGTGCGTGTTCAGGTTTTCGTGTATGCTGTAAGGTGGGCATACTCATCAGAGAATTTAAATGAGAACCAAGAGGACCACATCTTGTGGAATTGATCTACAGAGTCATTGGCCTGTGCCACTGTATCTTCCATTTCGCATATCTCTGCTACTTTAAGTAGCCAGGTCTTGATGGAGGGCGTTGAAGGAGTCTTCCAGTAAAGCGGGATTAGGGATTTAGCTGAGGTCAACAAGTGCTTGGATAGAGAGTGTTTGTAGCTTTTAAGTGAGAAGTCGTTTATGTTAAGAAGGCAGCATGCGGGATCTAAAGATAAGTTTATATCCGTCATAGTATTAACTACCTTGATAACTTCCAGCCAGTAGGGGGTTATCATTGGGCATTGCCACCATATGTGATAGAGCGTTCCTACCTCTACCTTACAGCGCCAACATCGATCAGAGGATCCGGGGTACCATCTACTTAATTTAGCCGGGGTTGCGTACCAGTGGGTCAACATTTTATAAGATGTCTCCTGCATCCGAGTGCTTAGGGAGCATTTGTGCGCTAGTGTGCATGCTCTGCTCCACTGCTTGTTTGTGATGGGTATTCCCAGCTCTTCCTCCCAACGTTCCTTGAACTTGTCCGCCCTGTCCTGAACTGGGTCCTGAGACCAGGAGTACGCAAGTGATGTGGCCTTCTGAATCGGGTCCCCTTTCAGACATATTTCCTCTATGTCAGTTAATTGTCTCGTGAACTGTCTTCTAAGCTGTGGGTTGTTGACATAGCTACGGATCTGAAAATACGTCCACAAGGGAAGACTCGGATAAGGGCTATCTGACTTTAGAGCAGCGAAGTCCTTCATCTGGCTCTTTGAAAAACATTGTGATGCTAGAAGTGGAGTGTCTTGTGGTGTTGCCTGTAGAGGGCCGCGGCCTATTCCCGGAGGGAAGTCGGGGTTATTCCTCAGGGGAGTTAGTGGGCTAAGTTGTGAGGAGAAGTTTGGGTTTTTGGTAAGTTTACGGAAGATTTTCAGGGTGACGCTGACCAATGGGTGGTTTTTTAAAGCCGCTGGGCCCCTTGTCCAAGGAGTCCATGGTATGAATTTGAGTTGAGATGTGCATAAGGCGCTTTCTAAAAAAACCCAGTCCTTTTCTGTCTCATGACAGTGCCAGTCTATAATCCTGGCGATATGGGAGGCATAGTAGTAGCGTCTAAAATCTGGTAAGCCCATCCCACCTTCTGCTTTGTTCTTTGTGAGGAGGTGAAATCTGATTCTGGGGCGTTTGTGTGCCCAAACAAAGTTAAGTTGTAGGGATTGTAGTTTTTTAAAGAAACTGTCTGGGATATTCAGAGGGAGTGTCCTAAGTAAGTACAATAGTCTGGGCAAGATAGACATCTTACATATGGCTGCCCTGCCGAACCAGGAAAAATGGTGTGGCTGCCACCGTGCTAGGTCGTTTTCTATGGTTTTGAGCATGGGTATGAAGTTTATTTCAACCATCCGGGAGATTTGTGATGTGAGTTTAATTCCCAAGTACTTGAGGGCCAAAGGTACCCAAGTAAAGGGACTAAGTTCTTGTATCTGTTTTAGCATTTGTTGAGGTACTGATATGTTTAAAGCCTCCGACTTCGTGTAGTTGATTTTCATATTGGATAAATATCCAAAAAATGAAAATTCTGTCATGAGCTGGGGTATGGACTTTGCTGGGTTGGTCAAAAAAAATAAAAGGTCATCAGCATACGCTGCTATTTTAAACTCCCTATCCTCTACTTGGAAGCCAGCTATTTCCGTATTCATCATTATTCTTCGAATAAATGGTTCTAGTGTCAGGATAAATAGTAGGGGCGATAGGGGACAGCCCTGTCTCGTGCCATTGGTAATATGTATGGTCTCTGATAGCGAGCCGTTTATTCGTATTTGAGCCGAGGGGTTTTGGTATAGGGCAGAGATCCGTGCCATCATGTGTTCCCCGATGCCTACATGTTTGCAGGTTTCCATCATGTAGTCCCAAGCTACTCGATCGAAGGCCTTCTCCGCGTCAGTTGACAGGAGAATGCCCTCGATCTTCCGCTGGCCTGCTGCATGAATCAAATTTAAGGACTTAATGACGTTGTCCTTCGCCTCTCGACCGGGCATGAAGCCCGCTTGTTCAGGCCCCAGCAAGGTGGAGAGTAGGGGTCTAAGCCTGTTTGCCAATATTTTCGCCAACAGCTTGGTATCCAGATTAAGCAGGGAAATTGGCCTATAACTTGTGCAGAGCGCCGGATCTTTCTCGGGCTTGGGTAGGACTGTTATGTGTGCTAGTAAGAATGACTTTGGGACCTCCCTGGGGGTGGAGAATGTGTTCAAGGCTTTGGTCAATGGATTCAGGAGGATATCTAAGAATGTTCTATAGTATATGGAAGAGAACCCGTCTGGGCCTGGACTCTTACCCGCCTTGAGACTTCGTATAGCCGTCTCAACTTCTGCTTGTTCTATAGGCCTTTCAAGTGCCTTTATGTCTGCTGCGTCTAATCTGGGGATTTTGGACGATGTCAAATAGGTCTGGATAATGTGTGTCCTATTTCCTTCGGCGGCAGCCGGTTTGTGCTGACTATGTAGATTGTATAGTTGTGAGTAGTAGTCTTTAAAGTGTTTAGCGATGAGATTGTCCTCTATGTCCATGGTCCCCGTTTTATTCCTAATGCCTAATATGGCATTTTGGAGTCTCGGGCCCCTTAGCGCCCTAGCTAGGAATTTTCCCGATTTATCTCCGTGTTCATAGTAGATTTTTTTTTGAAAGAATAAAAAACGTTTGGATGTAATCTCTAATTTTTGTTTCAGCTTTTTCCTGGCCTCCAGTAGGTCTGTGGCTAGCGCCTCAGATAAGGATTGTTTATGAGAAGATTCTAGTCTTGACACTAATTCGGTCAGGTCCCGGATCTCCTTCTCCCTCTCCCTCTTACGGCGTGCTCCCATCCTTATGAGCTCGCCTCTTATAGAGCATTTATGGGCTTCCCAGGTTGACAATGGGTCAACATCTGGAGTGGAGTTGAGGTTGAAGTACTCAGTGAGGTGTGAGGTTAGTTTCGGGAGCAGCTCAGGGTCAGAGAGAAGTGATGCGTTCAGTCTCCATGAGGGTGGTGGGCGCCTGTGAGTGTCTAAGTTTAAGGTCAAGGATACGGGGGCATGATCAGAAATTGATTGTATGCCTATTTGTGCGTTCTGTACCGCATGTAGATCCCCCCGAGAGACAAAGAGGTAGTCTATTCTTGAGTACCTACCATGCGGCACAGAGTAGTGTGTGAAGTCCCTCCCTTCTGGGTGTAGGTATCTCCACACATCTACCAAATGCATGGAGTTGAGCGTTGTCTTCAGGCTTTTTAGTATTTTATATTGGATACAGGTTTTCCCGGTGGAAGTATCCACCAAGGGGTTTAGGGGGAGGTTAAAGTCACCTCCAAGTACTATACGTCCGGAGGCAAAACTCTCTAGTTCTCTAATCAGGCTCCTGCAAAAGGTCAGGTGAGCTGAGTTAGGGAAGTAGACATTAGCTAGTGTCAGTGGTATCCCCCTGTATTTTCCCTTCAGGAATATGTACCGCCCTTTTGGGTCTGTTAGCCTGCCTGTGATCTCAAAAGTGGCCGTTTTACTGACCAATATTGACACCCCTTTGGATTTGGCTTGGTCATTCGTGGCATGGAACGCTGTAGTGAAATAAGAGTCTGTGAGTTTAGGTACCTTATCAGTCCTGAAGTGCGTCTCTTGAAGGAAAGCGAAGAGGGGCCTACCCTTTCTGAGTTCGCGTAGGACCGTTGTCCTCTTTTCGGGAACATTCAATCCCCTGACATTGTGGGATACCACTGTGGTGTTGAGGTCCAGGGTGGAGTACGCCATGGTTCAGCTTGAGCCTATCAGAGTGATACTGGGAGACAACAATGAACACCCTAATATGACAGTCAATCACTTTCAGAATAGGGTCCTATTGGTAATAGTAATCCTACTTTTTTTACCTCAGACCTGTGGGGAAATCTTGGACGGGTGGGGGAAGAAAGAAAGTCAGGGAGGAGGTGAGAAACAAAGAAGAGAGGTGAAAGTCACAGATAGAGAGAGTAAATGGTATTCACCTTTATAATAGTTAGACTATCAGTAAGGTTTAATTTGTGTGTCCCAGTGAGGTTATGCCCCGCTGGGAGACACTTTGTGGGGCGATGTGAGGCGGCCGCCTCGACATCCAACATTCAACGCCCGCAGTCCGGTGGTCTAGTTCACTAAACCAATAATTAACAAGTAGTAAAGTACCGAGTCTACAGGCGGGTGGCACAATTCCACAGCCTATTGTAGCTTAATCAAATGCTTAAAATAGTAAGTCTGCAGCAATAACTTGGCATTGAACTGAACATATAAGAAACGTTAATAAACTATTGTTAAGATATAAATACATCTTATTTGTAACTTGTATTTAAGGGAAAGCGTGGGTTAACATTTCTAATCAAAAAAGTAGGAATAACTGGTAGCTTGAAGTCTTATAATCCTACAATAAACCAGCAAAGTTTGTATCTCCTCATAGTTCCCCCAGATACCTGTGAGAAAGAATAGCATACCTGCAAATGTCCCACATCTCTGTGTGGGCCATAGTTCAGGTACGCGGTGGTGTACGAGATGTTGTTTCTCACCCTAGATGTGTGAGAGCTGAAACATTACTGTAGCTGTTTGGAGTTTTCCCTCTCGCTTCGGGGAAGCTACGGTGGCTGTCAGGTTGTATCAATGAAGGTCAGGGGTCGATGTCCTGCGAATGGAACAATTCCAGAGTTCAGCACAGTCTCCAGTGAAAACTGTATGTTCTCCATTAGAAGGCAGATTGTCTTCCAGATGGTCCCCCCGCCGTGGTCCTGTTTTGCCTTCTCACGGGAGTCGGTTCTTATAGACCAATGACATTAGCTCAGTCTATGTTTGATCCTCCGGTGGTCAACAACATTCGATCTTCATGTGTCTAGCATTCTAAGACCGTGGTCTTACTGACTAGCGTACCATGGGGAATATCTTTGCCGTATTTCGGCTATTTCTTTTGCCTTGCGGGCCAAGGCAATGGGCATTCCATTAGTCCAAAAATAAGGAGAAAAGAAAAAGAAAATAGTCAAATAAAATAAAAGAGTATCGGGGTTTCGGGACATGGTGCGTGTAGTATAATGGGTCACAAGTGGCCGGGCTAAAACAAATGTTCAGTGTAGCACGTACCGTCTATGGGATCTTGGTTTTATTCTGTGTAGGATTATCCGCTGTCGTTCCTCAGTCTTCCATCCTTTCAAGTGCACCGGAGGGGTGTGCTCGCCCGTGGTTCGGGGTGCCTGCCATTGAGCTTCCTTGGCGGCCGTGTTTCTGGTTTGGTGTGCCTGCTACGGTGCTACCTTGACGCCCATGTTTCATCCGCTTTGGATCTTTCCCTTCTGGCGAAGCCATCGGTGAGCACGGGGGGCTTCTGGTCAGAGGAGGCAAGCGATATTCCTGGTACCAGTCCGGGAGTTCCACTTGGGTGAGCTGTAAATTGGAACAGAAGTATTCTAGGTCTTCCGGGGTTCGGAGGGCATGTTGGCGTCCGTTGTGTGTAACTAGGAGTGCAAAAGGGAAGCGCCAGGTGTATCGCATACCTTTGTTCCTAAGCTCATCTAGGAGGGGACGTAGAGCTCTGCGGTTTCTCAAGGTAATTTGCGATAAGTCCTGGAAGAGCAGGATCGTTTCCCCGTTAAAGACAATCCGGTCGTTTCTTCTAGCTTTCTGCATTATTTCCTCCTTAAGAACGAAGCTCTGCAGGCAGCAAATAATATCCCTTGGTGGCTGGTTATCAGGGCCGCGCGCTCTCAGGGCTCTGTGTGCCCTCACGAATTCGATCTCCGAGTCTTCGGGCCTTTCCAGAAGGTTGTTAAACAAGCGTCTGAGGGCTAGGGTTATCTGGTCTGGTTCAACCGACTCTGGGATTCCCCTCACGCGGATGTTGCACCTTCTCCCTCTATTGTCGAGGTCCTCCATGTGCCTCGACATTTCAATGAAATGGTTAGAGTGTGATGTCGTTACCCTCTCTAGCCTGCGTATGGCTTTCTCCCTCTGCTTCCCCGCTGCCTCGGCCGTCGCCATCTTGTCGTTTAGCACGAGGAGGTTAGACTTGAGATCCGTGATGGCTGCCGAGAAGGTTGATTTTATGTCCGCTGCGAATACGGACATATCGGCGTATGTGAGGGGTGAATTTGGATTCAGATGTCCCCTCGCATTGTCCTCGGCCGCGGATTGAGAGTCGTCACTGAAGTCCTCCAGTGCACGCGTCGGCGCCATCTTGCCACTTAGGCCGCCGTTGAGGGAAAGAGCTTGTCTCTTAAAAATGTCTGATATGCTATTCCCCTTATATGCCGCCGATGAGCGTCTAGGTCTAGACTGAGGTGGTCTGTAGTTCAGCTTGCTCATTATCCAGTGCTATGCTGCAGAAATACGGGCTTTGGGCTGTGGATTTGCCGGAGCTCTTTCAGTGTGCTGCCATCTCAGCCGCTCGCCAGGCCACGCCCCCGTTTTTATTTATTTTTTGCAGTTTAGTGTAAATATGAGATGTGAGATCTTTTTGACCCCCAGATCTCATATTTAAAGTGGATGTAAACCCAAAAATAGCTAGCTTGCAGACATGCACAGCTTCTTGTCTATGTATATTCTGATGGCTGTTTACACTGAACTGTGGATCACCCCATATTTTGAAAACATTCAATCAAAACACAGGAAAGACAGCCAATCCTGGGAGAGCTGGGCGGGAGAGGAGAGGAGGAGAGGGGAGGGGGATGTGAATTGTGCACTTTACAGAAGCTGTGCATGTCTGCAAGCTAGTGCACGACATATGTAAATAACCTGTCACTCAAGCAAGGACTTTGGTCTTTATCTGGAAGTCTGTTTTATTTCACTGAACAATAAAAAGAGGATTGCTCAGAGCTGGATTAACTCTGCGTGGCAAGACTGGGCACAGATGAAAGGAAATCTAATTCTCTACATTGTGACATAAAAAAAAATTGGGGTTTACATCCACTTTAAGGCCTCGCAGACCAGTTTCCGCGGACATGTTCGGTTGGATCCGATTCCCGGCCTAGCGGACAGGTTTTCAGCGGACAAATGTTTCTTAGCATGCTAAGAAACATGTCCGCTGGAACCATGTCCGTCGGACATGTCCGATGGTTAGTACAACTCATCGGACATGTCCGCTCGGCCGAAATCCCTTGAATGCGTCGAAGTCCGGCGGACCGTTTTCATCGGACCGTCCGACCGTGTGTACAAGGCCTAAGAGGACCTGTCATGCTTTTTTCTATTACAAGGGATGTTTACAAAAAAAATGTTTTAAAGCGCCCTGTCCCGACGAGCTCGCGCGCAGAAGCGAACGCATACGTGAGCAGCGCCCGCATATGAAAACGGTGTTCAAACCACACAAGTGAGGTATCACCGCGATCGTTAGTTTTAATCTTGTAAACACCAAATCTGAAAAACAGGCAAGGTCCTTAAGTGGTTAAATAAAATATCCAATTTCAGGACCCAAAATCATCCTAACTTCATAGCGGAATTTCATAAGCGGTTGCTTTCACCTGCCCCCTATTCATTTTTAATGTGAATGCTTTACACTCTATGATGCCTACATGTTAGTAAGGAAGTGTGATAAAGGTAAACAACTGTCCCTCTTTTCCATTTTCTCCGCCCCCCCCCCCCCCTACCCACCTACCAGTACCGTCCCTTTTAGACCATATAGAACCAAGTATCATTTTGTGGTGCTAAGTAATTTGTATAGATTTTGGTAATGATATAAAGAAAAGCAGTAAAATAGATCCTCTGCAGCCGCCAATTTTGTTTGGGAGCCACGTCGCACGACTGCGCAATTGTCAGTTAAAGCGACGCAGTGCCGAATCGCAAAAACTGGCCTGGGTCCCTTACCTGCAATGCAAGACAAGGGGCGGACTGACAACTCATGGGGCCCCCGGGCAATAGAAGATTATGGGGCCCCCCGGGCTTACAGATGGCCACCACGCCAGGAGGCAGTGCAGAGGCGGGGCAGCTAAAATCTCAGGATTTTCACATCAAAAGCGTGTCGGTTTCGGAACATATCAGGGACAGATGTAAAAAAAAACACAGATTTTTACATACTGTCCCTGGTTTTATTGAGCCTGGCAACCCTGATGGGGCCCCCTAGAGGCATGGGGCCCTCGGGCAGTGCCCGCGAGTCCCAATGGTCAGTCCGCCCCTGTGCACCACCCACAGCAAAATTACCCCGCCAGCAACAATAGACTCCCGGCAGCATCAACAGATCTCCGCACAGCCAGCAATAATAGCCTCTCTGGCTGCCATCAACAATAGACCCCTCCCCCAACAGTAGATCTCTTTCAGCAACAACTGAACCCCCAGCAACATAAGACCCCCCCCCAGCAACAATAGGTCCCCCACCAGACACAATAGACCCCCCCCCTGCAAAAATAGATCCCCAGCAGTGAGCATCAATACCCTGCAGCACACCCCAGCACCCCCTGCTATTACATACATTTTGATATATACATATTACAGGGCTTTTTTCAGCGGGAAGGCGGGGGAACGCAGTTTCGGCACCTCCTGAGGTGCCGGAACTGCGTTCCCTTGAGTTCCCGCTGAAAAAAAGCCCTCTGTATATATATATATATATATATATATATATATATATATATATATATATATATATATATATATATATATATATATATATATATATTTATATATATATATATATCAAAATGTAATGGAAAGACTAAACAGAGCTGCTATTTATTTTAGAAAATCATTCAGTCTTTAAAATAAACTAAAAATATGAATCCAATCAATAACACGTAATATATTTCCCAAAGATTTAAAGAACACTTACCAGAGGGTACCAAAGCTAAAAGCACACCCAAAAGAAACGACATTATAAAAGTTTGCAGCAGGTCCTTCCTCCTGGTTGAACTAAAGTAGATCTAGTCTTATCCATTACCAGAAGACTTGTAGGGTATGTTGTATTTATAATGTGTATCTTTGTGGTCATGGGGAATTTTAATTTCGGAAACTGGTTACATAAGATACATTTGTTGGAACCACAAAAGAGCAACAAAAACTTGACCGAGTTTCAGTTACGCCTCTGGGTTTGATTAACTCTACAGTACACCAGCATATCCCAGATTTATTAAAATACTGGGCTTTCACACTGGAGCGGTGCGCTAGCCAGGGCTGTCTTAATGAGAGGGCACACCTGGGCACTGCCCAGGGGCCCCAGATGCACAGGGGGCCCCTGTTTTTCCCCAAAGCAGCTGGTCTTTGAGTCCAAGCTGCCTCCTACCAATTGGTGTCTGTTTACCTGCACTGTCATCATTGTAGGGGGCCCAGAGCATTACTTTGCCCAGGGGCCCATGATGCTATTAAGACGGCCCTGGTACTAGCAGGACCGCTCCAAAAATCCTGCTAGCCGCATCTTTGGAGCGGTGAAGGAGCGGTGTGTATACCACTCCTTCACTGCTTCTGCCCATTGAAACCAATGGGACACCACGGCTATACCGCCTGCAAACCGCTGCTGCAGCAGCGCATTGCTGGCGGCATTAACCCTTTTTCGGCCGCTAGCAGGGGATAAAACCGCTAGCGGCCGAATACCGCCGCAATTCCGACAGTATGGCGCCGCTATTTAGCGGCGCCATACCGCCGGCGCACCTCCCGACCCAGTGTGAATGGGGCATATCAACCACAAAAAGCGGGAAGGCGCCGCCTCAACTACAACATTTATCATGCGCCCTAATCAACACAAGATCTGCAGTCAAGCACAGACAGGAAATCCACGACTTCATCGTCCAACACAACACAGATTGCCTCTTTATTACAGAAAGTTGGTTAACACCGGATTGTAACACCATCCTAACAGAATTGGTGCCCGAGAACTATTGCATCCTAACCGAGCATAGAATAGGACAAAGAGGAGGAGGCCTAGCAGTGATCTACAAATCCCACCTCTCGCTCATCAAACCAACTCTACAGAACGCAGTGCCTTTTATGGAAACCCTCACCTTGCAACTTCAAGCTACGCCCGAGGAAACAGTCCACATAATACTATGCTACAGACCATCGGGACCTAAGACGCAGCTCATCACACCCTTCATCGAATTCATTTCGACATACACCTTGAAAACCAAAAATCTGCTGCTTCTTGGGGATTTCAACCTCTGGGCAAACTCAACCCAGGACCCCATCGCTATAGCCTGCATCGACCAACTCGAAGAACTAGGTCTGCAGCAACTGATAAAGACCCCCACGCATACATTAGGGCACACTCTGGACCTCATCTTTAAACAAAACATGAATATTAACACTCTGGACAACAGGCCTTTACCTTGGACGGACCACCATGCCATCGAATTTATATTAACCACCAACATCATCCTCCAAAAACCCAAATTCTCAACAACAATACACTGGACAAGATCGCAGAAGAAGCTACATTCTGAACTCTTTAAAACCACACTATCGACCAAAATAGAAGTACCAAATCCAAACCACTTAACGGAACAAACACTCAACGCCTTAAACAAAGCTTTACTACAAACAGCAGACACAGTCGCTCCAAAATGCAGAGCTCTTATCCGGAAAAACAACTCGGGCTGGTTTAACAACTCTCTCACTCTACTGAAACAAGAACGCAGAAGAGCGGAAGGAGCCTGGAGGAGAAACCCATCAATATAAAACCACACAAACTACAAAGCCCTCACCAAGAATTATCACAAAGCGATCTTTAAAGCAAAAAAAGAGCATTTCTCAAACACCATCGCAAAAGCCCTCAACCGTCCGCGGGAACTTTTCAAACTAGTCACGCAGACTATGAATTCCACCTGCTTAGAGCCCCCCGCAAGTGTAACTCAAGAATTCTGTAATGAACTATTGGATTTCTTTATTGACAAAATCGAAAATATTCGTGTGATAATTCAACAGAAAAAAAAAAAAACCCCACTCGGACAAAGCAGGAAGATGCAAGCAACACAAATAGTCCACGTTCAACGAATTTCTCACTGGTCCCAATTACCATCGAAGCCACTAAAAACATCATCAGAAGCCTCCGAGACAACACATCACCAAATGACATCATTCCTACAAAACTCTTGAAAGAATGTACCGACATCTTGGCACCCACCATAACGCACATCATAAACCAATCGTTCAGGGAAGGGATTGTCCCAACTTCCCTCAAGCAAGGAATAATTTAACCCCTCCTTAAGAAACCCAACCTCGACCCTAAAGATCCAAACCATCGCAGACCGGTAACAAGCCTGAACACCATCTCCAAGATCATGGAGAAAGCAGTAGTACAACAACTACAGCCCCATCTGGACGCCCACAAACTCCTAGATCCGTTTCAATCAGGTTTTCGCCCAGGCCACGGGACAGAAACAGCTCTCCTCAAGATATGGGATGACGCCCTTGAAGCAGCAGATGACGGAGAATCCTGTCTCCTAGTGCTGCTGGACCTCAGTGCAGCTTTTGACACGGTAAACCACAACACCCTGCTCACTCGTCTCAAAGAAGCAGCTGGAGTCTCAGACTCGGCCCTACTGTGGTTCACATCTTTCCTAGAAGATCGAACACAGACCGTGAAATTAGGAGGATTCAGGTCAGGAACACGGTCCATTACATGCAGAGTCCCGCAAGGATCGCCCCTTTCCCCCGTACTCTTCAACATTTACATCCACCCACTCCTTCAAATCATCAGCAAACAGGACCTGCGCTACCACTCTTATGCTGACGACACGCAACTTTACTTTCAAATCACCCAAAAAAAAACACCAATATCAGGGACTAGAAAAATGCCTCACACTGATCGATAATTGGATGACTGAAAGCTCACTCAAACTCAATGGATCGAAAACAGAACTCCTTATCCTTCACGCAAATCGGAAATCGAATTCTAGGACCACATGGACACCATGTAGTCAAAAGCCTCGGAGTCATCTTTGACTCAGACATGACGATGGACGCACAAATAGGAGCAGTAGTCAGCGGTTCTCACTACTTTTTTTGAATGCTACGTAGACTCATCCCGTTCATCCCGGAAGAGGATAAAGCAGTAGTGGTTGGTACAATCATCAATTCCCGACTCGACTACGCAAACTCCCTCTACTTAGGACTACCCAAATACCAGTTTTCGCGTCTACAAGTCATCCAGAATACGGCAGCCAGACTGGTAACAGGTAAAAAACCGTGGGAATCTATCAGCCAGGTCTTGAGGTCCCTCCACTGGCTAGCCGTAAAGGATCGGATCACATTCAAGACTCTCTGCCTCACCCACAAATGCGCACAAGGAAGCACTCTGCAATACTTAAACGAGAAAATTAAACCCTACGTCACCAATCGGGTGCTACGATCAACTAACCAAAACCTTCTCGAAATCCCCACAGCCCACTACAAATCTAAGGGAGAACGTAGATTTTCAGTCCAAGGACCTCGGCTTTGGAATGCTCTACCCACGACCATTCGCATGGAAGAAAACCATCGGGCTTTTAGGAAAAAACTGAAGACCCACCTCTTCTGAAGGATCAGCACGACTCTGGATACAAGCGCCTTGAGGTGATTCGGTTCGCATTTGTCAGCGCTATACAAGTTTTTTAATGTCATTAAAAACGATCGTGTGTGGGCTTCAGAGCATTTTTTAGGGGTTCTGAAAAACGGGCAAAAAAAAATTCGAACATGCTCTATTTTTTAACGACGTTTTTAACGTTGTCGTTTTTTGGGTTGTAAAAAACGGTCGTGTGTGGGCTTTAACAACGTGAAAAATCCACGCATGCTCAGAAGCAAGTTATGAGACGGGAGCGCTCATTCTGGTAAAACTAGCGTTCGTAATGGAGTAAGCACATTCATCACGCTGTAACAGACAGAAAAGCGCGAATCGTCTTTTACTAACACGGAATCAGCTAAAGCAGCCCAAAGTGTGGCGCCATGCGCATGGAACTTCCCCTTTAGAGTGCCGTCGTACGTGTTGTACGTCACCGCGCTTTGCTAGAGCATTTTTTTGTTCACGATCGTGTGTAGGCAAGGCCGTTTTAATGATCGCGTTGAAAAAAACGTTGTTTTTTCTAGAGCCTGAAAAATGTCATTTTTTACAACCCGATAAACGGTCGTGTGTACGCGGCATAAGGCTGGGTTCACACTGGTGCGAATTGGATCTGGGTTTCCCGGCATCCAATTTGCATGTTAGGATTGTGACCGCCATTATTACTACATAAATCTATCCCATAGTTTGTAGACGCAATAACGTTTGCACAGACCGATCAATAAACGCTTATTGGGATTTTTTATTTATTTTTTACCAAAAACATGTAACAGAATACATTTATGTCTGAAAGCTCCTGAAGAAACTCGTCGGAGTGAAACATGTAGAGCTGACTTAAACAATGCTTCGTCTTGATATCACGTATTTAATCGAGATGTATTTCAAATTTATCGTATTTATGGCATACTAATTATTTGTGTAATAAATTATATTTTCTAATTTTATAATCAAATTTTGTCTGATTATCTATTTGCACCGTTCAAAAGCCCCGGGGTCCTTTTGGTTACCCCCTTTTTTTCCCCCCTCTTCTCATTTTTTTTTATGTAACAGAATACATATTGGCCTAAACTGATGAAGAAATTTGATTTTTTACATTTTTTTTATTGTATGTGTTTTATAGCGGAAAGTAAAAAATATATATTTTTTTCAAAATTGTCAGTATTTGTTGTTTATAGTGCAAGAAAAAAAGGCAGAGGTGATTAAATACCACCAAAAGAAAGCTCTATTTATGGGAAAAAAAGGACGTCAATTTTATTTGGGAACACTGTCGCACGACCGCGCAGTTGTCAGTTAACCACTTAAGGACCCCTTCACGCCGATATACGTCGGCAGAATGGCACGGCTGGTCACATCCACGTACCTGTACATTGCACTTTAAGCCCATCCGCGGGGTTGCGCGCGCCGCCGGAGCGTGCACGCGACCCGGTCCGAAGCTCCGTGACTGTGGCCGCGGGATCCGCGGACCTGATCGCCGCCGGTGTCCCGCGATCGGTCCTCCGGAGCTGAAGAACGGGGAGAGCTGTGTGTAAATCGAATCTTCAGGTCTCTCTATGTTGAATCTTCAGGTCTCTCTATGTCGAATCTTTTCTCTCTATGTCGAATCTTCAGGTCTCTCTATGTCGAATCTTCATGTCTCTCTATGTTGAATCTTCAGGTCTCTCTATGTCGAATCTTTATGTCTCTCTATGTTGAATCTTCAGGTCTCTCTATGTCGAATCTTTTCTCTCTATGTCGAATCTTCAGGTCTCTCTATGTCGAATCTTTTCTCTCTATGTCGAATCTTCAGGTCTCTCTATGTCGAATCTTCAGGTCTCTCTATGTTGAATCTTCAGGTCTCTCTATGTCGAATCTTTTCTCTCTATGTCGAATCTTCATGTCTCTCTATGTCGAATCTTTTCTCTCTATGTCGAATCTTCATGTCTCTCTATGTCGAATCTTTATGTCTCTCTATGTCAAATCTGCATGTCTCTCTATGTCAAATCTTTTCTCTCTATGTCGACTCTTCTTCATGTCTCTATAATGTCGAATCTTTTCTCTCCATGTTGAATCTTTTCTCTTTATGTAGAATAATATTGGACTAATAGAGTTAAGGTTAGGCACATTCGACCGCAACGAAAACGAAAATAAAGCATTTGTTTATGTCGGATCTTTCGTTTTTCGTTTTCTGTGCTTTCGTTATCGTTTGTTAAAACGAAAATACCTGAAATTCGGAGGAAAACGAAGGCACATGTCTAGTATATACCACAACCATACATGCTAAACGAATTTCAAATGGGACACAAACACTTTCCTCTGCTATGCACATTGGATTTCCAAATAAAACCGAGACATTTGTAAATCTGTATCACATTTATTATTTGTAACATAAAATATTTTATTCAAATAGTAAAAAAAAATGAAATGAAACAGCAGTTTACAAACATTGCAATTGTATAAAAGCAAAATTTACATCACTCTAGTGCCTCTTTTTCGTGTAATCTGTGCTCAGCAAAACATTATCAATTGTGTTTATAATGAAACTTTTTTTTTTAATTATCTACTATCTTAAAGCGGAGTTCCACCCTAAAAATTAACTTTCTATTAACAGCTTAGCTTGCCTTTAACCACTTGACGACCGGCTGGGCGAGAGCACGTAGTATAACGTCCTCTCTCCCAGCCTCCACTAGGGGCGCGCGCGCGCCGCCCGCTCGCCCCCGACTCCCGTGCGTGTGCCCGGCGGGCGCGATTGCCGCCGGGCACACGCGATCGCTCGGTACAGAGCGGGGACCGGGAGCTGTGTGTGTAAACACACAGCTCCCGGTCCTGTCAGCAGGGGAAATGCTGATCTTCGGTTCATACAATGTATGAACCGAGGATCAGTGTTTCCCCTAGTGAGGCCACCCCCCCCTACAGTAAGAACACACCCAGGCATACTTAACCCCTTCCCCGCCCCCTAGTGTTAACCCCTTCACTGCCAGTGGCATTTTTATAGTAATCCAATGCATTTTTATAGCACTGATCGCTATAAAAATGCCAATGGTCCCAAAAATGTGTCAAAAGTGTCCGAAGTGTCCGCCATAATGTCGCAGTACCGAAAAAAAAATCGCTGATCGCCGCCATTACTAGTAAAAAAAATATAATAAAAATGACATAAAAATACCCCCTATTTTGTAAACGCTATAACTTTTGCGCAAACCAATCAATAAACGCTTATTGCGATTTTTTTTTTACAAAAAATATGTAGAAGAAAACGTATCGGCCTAAACTGAGGAAAAAAAATGTTTTTTTTATATATTTTTGGGGGATATTTATTATAGCAAAACGTAAAAAATATTAATTTTTTTCAAAATTGTCGCTGTATTTTCGTTTATAGCGCAAAAACTAAAAACCGCAGAGGTGATCAAATACCACCAAAAGAAAGCTCTATTTGTGGGAAAAAAAGGACGCCAATTTTGTTTGGGAGCCACGTCGCACGACCGCGCAATTGTCTGTTAAAGCGACGCAGTCCCGAATCGCAAAAAGTACTCTGGTCTTTGGGCAGCAATATGGTCCGGGGGGTAAGTGGTTAATGTAAAAAAAAAAATATATATATATATATATATATATATATATATATATAATTTTTACTCACTTCTATCTGGCTGTTACTACTACTAGGCACATTTCGTAATCAGGGACAGTCCCTCGTAATCAGGGACAGTCCCTCGTAATCAGGGACAGTCCCTCGTAATTAGGGACAGTCCCTCGTAATCAGGGACAGTCCCTCGTAATCAGGGACAGTCCCTCGTAATCAGGAACAGTCCCTCGTAATCAGGGACAGTCCCTCGTAATCAGGAACAGTCCCTCGTAATCAGGAACAGTCCCTCGTAATCAGGGACAGTCCCTCGTAATCAGGAACAGTTGGGAGCTATGCATATTGCTTTTTATTTTGGAAAAAAAAATTGAAATCTTTATAAAGAACAAAAATGATATATCCATAAAATAATGTGTGTAAAATATTCCTCCAAGATTTGCAGAATATTTACCAGATAATATCAAAGCCAAAAGCACAGCAAGAATCACAAAAAAAAAGAAATGACACTATGATAGTCTCCAGGTTGGAATAATAGGTGTAGTGTTATTCATGAAAAGCTAGAAGGACATTTTACTTATTTCTATTGTCTTGCTCTGTGGTCACGGGAATTTGTATTCTAAGGGACTGGTTCCCGATGATAAATTTGTTGAAACCACAAAAAGAACAACAAGACTTTGCCAAGATTTAATCATGCCTCTGAGATTGATTACCTCTATACTGGCGTATCTCAGATTTATTAAAGTAATTACCACTATATAAATGCCATGTTTTTGCCCCCCTGGGGTGGGTTATCTAATCACACGTAGGGAATCGCTAAAGTATGAATGAAGCATGAGAGATGGAAATATTCATCTACTAGCTACAATGGCAACCTATGTAAATTATTAAGAAAAGGCCTGTACACGCATTGGGATTCTCCGACAACAATTGTCCGACGGACGTGTTTTGTCGGATAATCCGACCGTCTGTACGCTCCATCTGACAATTGTTGTCAAAATTTCCGACAACAAATGTTCGCCGTGCACAGAGGTGTATTTAGGTTTTGTGCTGCCCTAGGCCTGACTAAACTTGCGCACCCCCTAATTTAAATATGAACCACCCCTTCCTGTCAAAGCCACACCCCTTCTTCTTTAAGACCCGCCCTGTCATATTCATGGGAAGAGGACAGAGGGACGCCGTGGGTGAAGGACAGAGGGACGCCGTGGGAAAAGGACAGAGGGACGCCGTGGGAAAAGGACAGAGGGACGCCGTGGGAAGAGGACAGAGGGACGCCATGGGAAAAGGATGCCGTGGAAAGAGGACAGAGGGACGCCGTGGGAAGAGGACAGAGGGACGCCGTGGGAAAAGGATGCCGTGGAAAGAGGACAGAGGGACGCCGTGGGAAAAGGATGTCGTGGAAAGAGGACAGAGGGACGCCGTGGGAAGAGGACAGAGGGACGCCGTGGGAAAAGGATGCCGTGGAAAGAGGACAGAGGGACGCTGTGGGAAAAGGATGCCGTGGAAAGAGGACAGAGGGACGCCGTGGGAAAAGGATGCCGTGGGAAGAGGACAGAGGGACGCCGTGGGAAAAGGATGCCGTGGAAAGAGGACAGAGGGACGCTGTGGGAAGAGGACAGAGGGACGCCGTGGGAAAAGGATGCCGTGGAAAGAGGACAGAGGGACGCCGTGGGAAAAGGATGCCGTGGAAAGAGGACAGAGGGACGCCGTGGGAAGAGGACAGAGGGACGCCGTGGGAAAAGGATGCCGTGGAAAGAGGACAGAGGGACGCCGTGGGAAGAGGACAGAGGGACGCCGTGGGAAAAGGATGCCGTGGAAAGAGGACAGAGGGACGCCGTGGGAAAAGGATGCCGTGGAAAGAGGACAGAGGGACGCCGTGGGAAGAGGACAGAGGGACGCCGTGGGAAAAGGATGCCGTGGAAAGAGGACAGAGGGACGCTGTGGGAAAAGGATGCCGTGGAAAGAGGACAGAGGGACGCCGTGGGAAAAGGATGCCGTGGGAAGAGGACAGAGGGACGCCGTGGGAAAAGGATGCCGTGGAAAGAGGACAGAGGGACGCCGTGGGAAGAGGACAGAGGGACGCCGTGGGAAAAGGATGCCGTGGAAAGAGGACAGAGGGACGCCGTGGGAAAAGGATGCCGTGGAAAGAGGACAGAGGGACGCCGTGGGAAGAGGACAGAGGGACGCCGTGGAAAGAGGACAGAGGGACGCCGTGGGAAGAGGACAGAGGGACGCCGTGGGAAAAGGATGCCGTGGAAAGAGGACAGAGGGACGTCGTGGGAAGAGGACAGAGGGACGCCGTGGGAAAAGGATGCTGTGGAAAGAGGACAGAGGGACGCCGTGGGAAGAGGACAGAGGGACGCCGTGGGAAAAGGATGCCGTGGAAAGAGGACAGAGGGACGCCGTGGGAAGAGGACAGAGGGACGCCGTGGGAAAAGGATGCCGTGGAAAGAGGACAGAGGGACACCGTGTGAAGAGGACAGAGGGACGCCGTGGGAAAAGGATGCCGTGGAAAGAGGACAGAGGAACACCGTGGGAAGAGGACAGAGGGACGCCGTGGGAAAAGGATGCCGTGGAAAGAGGACAGAGGGACACCGTGGGAAGAGGACAGAGGGACGCCGTGGGAAAAGGATGCCGTGGAAAGAGGACAGAGGGACGCCGTGTGAAGAGGACAGAGGGACGCCGTGGGAAAAGGATGCCGTGGAAAGAGGACAGAGGGACGCCGTGGGAAGAGGACAGAGGGACGCCGTGGGAAAAGGATGCCGTGGAAAGAGGACAGAGGGATGCCGTGGGAAGAGGACAGAGAGGGACATTGTGGCGGTCAATAAGGCCTAGAGAATAGCAGGTTAGGCACTTCCTAATGGCTCAGTCGTTGGGAATAGTAATGAATAATGGCCAACAGGCCCTCTTACCAGACCCAGCAAAATCGCAGCCGGCCGGCCGCCCCCCGCAAAGTGCCGCCCTAGGCCTGGGCCTTGTCGGCCTAGGCCAGAATACATCCCTGGCTGTGCATGCTCTCAAATTGTCCGACAACAAATGTGTTCCATCGGATCATCCGATCGTGTGTACACAAGTCCATTGGACTAAAATCCAAAGTACAAACACGCATTCTCAGAACCAATGCAAACCATAAAGACACCGGGCTAGATTCAAGTAGCCCGCGGTAAGTTTGTGCGGGCGTAGCGTATGTTATTTACGCTACGCCGCCGCAACTTACACGGGCAAGTGCAGTATTCACAAAGCACTTGCTCCGTAAGTTGCGGCGGCGTAGCGTAAATCAGCCGGCGTAAGCGCGTCAAAATCAAATTTGCTAGAGGTGGGCGTGTTTTATGTAAATAAAACATGACCCCACGTAAATGACGTCTTTAACGAAGGGCGCATGCGCCGTTCGTGAAAGATTCCCAGTGCGCATGCTCGAAATTACGCCTCCTAGAAGCAGGAGCAACGCTACGCCGGAAAAGCCTTACGCAAGCGACGTAAAAAAAAATTCCGCCGGGCGCACGTACGTTTTTGAATCGGCGTATCTAGGTCATTTGCATATTCTACGCCGAAAACGACGGAAGCGCCACCTAGCGGCCAGCGTAAATATGCACCCTAAGATACGACGGCGTAAGAGACTTACGCCAGTCGAATCTTAGGCTAATTTCGGCGTATCTAGATTTCTGAATACAGAAAGTAGATACGCCGGCGCAGCTTTGAATTTACGCGGCGTATCTATAGATACACCGGCGTAAATCAATGCTGAATCTAGCCCAACATTAGCAGAAGTTGCCCAAAGGTAAAGTAAAGAGCTAAAAAAACACGTGGTTTGGTGAATGTTGGCCAAAAAAGTTCTGCCGTCTGTATGCAGAACAAGTTCACAGCCAACGAACTTCGGACAAAAATCCACGGAAAAGTCAGATGGAAGTCCGATCGCGTGTATGAGGCTTTAGAAGTACAGAATATACTAGACATGCGCACACTGAAATATTTTGTTTCGTAACTTAGTTTTCGTCCGAAAAATACATTTATTTAGTTACTCCCGAAATTTGTTTTTATTTATTTAATTTTTCGTTAAAAAAAATGCATTCGTCCGAAAATCCAAATTAAGGTCAAATCTGTCATTGAAGGCTTATGGTGTCTGTCGAATGTTCTAAGAAGAAAAAAAAGAAAAAAAAAGAAGATTCGACAGAATCTTTAACCACTTAACACCCATAATAAAATGCAGCTAAAGGACCTGGTCAGGTTTTGCGATTCGGCACTGCGTCGCTTTAACAGACGATTGCGCGGTCGTGCGACGTGGCTCCCAAACAAAATTGGCGTCCTTTTCTTCCCACAAATAAAGCTTTCTTTTCATGGTATTTGATCACCTTTGCGGTTTTAATTTTTTGTGCTATAAACAAAAATAGAGCGACAATTTTGAAAAAAATGCAATATTTTTTACTTTGTGCTATAATAAATATCCCCCAAAAATATATAAAAAACTTTTTTTTCCTCAGTTTAGGCCGATACGTATTCTTCTACCTATTTTTGGTAAAAAAAATCGCAATAAGCGTTTATCGATTGGTTTGCGCAAAAGTTATAGCGTTTACAATATAGGGGATAGTTTTATTGCATTTTTATTAATTATGTTTTTTTTTACTACTAATGGCGGCGATCAGCGATTTTTTTCGTGACTGCGACATTATGGCGGACACTTTGGACAATTGTGACACATTTTTGGGACCATTGTCATTTTCACAGCAAAAAATGCATTTAAAATTCATTGTTTACTGTGAAAAGGAAAGTTGCCGTTTGGGAGTTAACCACTAGGGGGCGCTGTAGGGGTTATGTGTGACCTTCATGTCTCTCTATGTCGAATCTTTTCTCTCTATGTCGAATCTTTTCTCTCTATGTCGAATCTTTTCTCTCTATGTCGAATCTTTTCTCTCTATGTCGAATCTTTTCTCTCCATGTTGAATCTTTTCTCTTTATGTAGAATAATATTGGACTAATAGAGTTAAGGTTAGGCACATTTGACCACAACGAAAACGAAAATAAAGCATTTGTTTATGTCGGATCTTTCGGTTTTCATTCTCTGTGCTTTCGTTATCGTTTGTTAAAACGATAACGAAAATACCTGAAATTCGGACGAAAATGCATTCGGACCAAAACGAAGGCACATGTTTAGTATATACCACAACCATACATGCTAAACGAACACTTCCCTCTGCTACGCACATTGGATTTCCAAATAAAACCGAGACATTTGTAAATCTGTATTACATTTTTTATTTGTAACATAAAATGTTTTATTCAAATAGTAAAAAAAAATGAAATGAAACAGCAGTTTACAAACATTGCAATTGTATAAAAGCAAAATTTACATCACTCTAGTGCCTCTTTTTCGTGTAATCTGTGCTCAGCAAAACATTATCAATTGTGTTTATAATAAAACTTTTTTTTTTAATTATCTACTATCTTAAAGCGGAGTTCCACCCTAAAAATTAACTTTCTATTAACAGCTTAGCTTGCCTTTAATTTTAAAAAATATATATATTTTTGGGGATATTTATTATAGCAAAAAGTAAAAAAAAAATAGATTTTTTGTTTTTAAATTGTCGCTCTATTTTTGTTTATAGCGCAAAAAATAAAAACCGCAGAGGTGATCAAATACCACCAAAAGAAAGCTCTATTTGTGGGAAGAAAAGGACGCAAATTTTGTTTGGGAGCCACGTCGAAAGACCGCGCAATCGTCTGTTAAAGCGACGCAGTGCCGAATCACAAAACCTGGCCGGGTCCTTTAGCTGCATTTTGGTCCGGGTCTTAAGTGGTTAAAGATTCTGTCTTCTTAGAACATTCGACAGACACCATAAGCCTTCAATGACAGATTTGACCTTAATTTTGATTTTTGGACGAATGCATTTTTTTTTGCGAAAAAACGAAAAAAATAAAATTTCGGGAGTAACTAAATAAATTTATTTTTCGGACGAAAACGAAATGACGAAACAAAATATTTCAGTGTGCGCATGTCTAGTATATACTGTACTTCTAAAGCCTCATACACGCGATCGGACTTCCATCGGACTTTTCCGTGGATTTTTGTCCGAAGGGCGTTGGCTGTGAACTTGTTCTGCATACACACGGCAGAACTTTTTCAGCCAACATTCACCAAATCACGTGTTTTTTTAGCTCTTTACTTTACCTTTGGGCAACTTCTGCTAATGTTGGGCTAGATTCAGCATTGATTTACGCCTGCATATCTATATGTGATTAATTTTAGCTTGCAAAAAAAAAAATTATGCCCGGAACCCTGCATTAACCACTTAAGACTCGGACCTTTATGCAGGTAAAGGACCTGGGCAGTTTTTGCGATTCGGCACTGCATCGCTTTAACTGACAATTGCGCGGTCGTGCGACGTGGCTCCCAAACAAAATTGGTGTCCTTTTTTCCCCCACAAATAGAGCTTTCTTTTGGTGGTATTTGATCACCTCTGCGGTTTTTATAATGTGCGCTATAAACAAAAATAGAGCGACAATTTTGAAAAAAATGCAATCTTTTTTACTTTTTGCTGTAATAAATATCCCCCAAAAAAGATATAAAAAAACATTTTTTTTCTCAGTTTAGGCCGATACGTATTCTTCTACCTATTTTTGGTAAAAAATAACGCAATAAGCGTTTATCGATTGGTTTGCGCAAAATTTATAGCGTTTACAAAATAGGGGATAGTTTTATTGCATTTTTATTAATATTTTTTTTTTTTACTACTAATGGCGGCGATCAGCGATTTTTTTCGTGACCGCGACATTATGGCGGACACTTCGGACAATTTTGACACCATTGTCATTTTCACCGCAAAAAATTCAATAAAAATGCATTGTTTACTGTGAAAATGACAATTGCAGTTTGGGAGTTAACTACCAGGGGGCGCTGAAGGGGTTAAGTGTGACCTCATATGTTTTTTTTCAACTGTAGGGGGGGCGGGGCTGGACGTGTGATGTCAGTGATCGTGTTTCCCTATAACAGGGAACACACGATCAATGACACTGCCACAACGAAGAACAGGGAAGCTGTGTTTACACACACACCTCTCCCCGTTCTTCAGCTCCGGAGGACCGATCGCGGGACACTGGCGGCAATTGGGTCCACGGGTGCCGCGGTCACAGAGCTTTGGACCGGGTCGCGACCCCACGGCTGGGCTTAAAGGGCCACGTAGAGGTACGTGGATGTGCCCAGCCGTGCCATTCTGCCGACGTATATCGGCGTGAAGGGGTCCTTAAGCGGTTAAGCTTAAAACAAAATGTGTCTGTTCCACAAATCAACCTTTTTGTCTTAGTTTCTAGTCCAGTGATGGCGATCCTTGGCACCCCAGATATTTTGGAAAAACATTTCCCACGATGCTCATGCACTCGGCAGTGGAGTTGAGCATCATGGGAAATGTAGTTCCAAAACATCTGGGGTGCCAAGGTTCGCCATCACTGTTCTAATCTAATGCCGCGTACACACGATCAGGCTTTTCCCCGGCCAAATCACATCGGAATTCTGACGGATTTCCATCGGAAAAAAATAGAACATGTGTCCATCGGAATTTCCGATGAAAAAACTCCGCTGGGGCTACACACGATCGGAAAATCCGATGAATTGCGATCGCGTGTACGGGGCATCACATTACTTTTTTTTTTTGCATTTCAGATCAATAACTTTAAAAAGAAAATACAAATCACAGCCGGGAGGTAGAAGCCTTTCTGGAGACCGGTACTTCCATTAGTGCAGATAAATTTTACCTCCGTGGATATTCCTTGGGTGCTACTAGTTTGGCTGCCAAAATCGCAGATGCTTTTTGTGGCACAGCCACGTACTGCTGTTGCTCCTTCTATGTGGCCTGTAAAAAAAAAAAAAATAGAAAAATAAATTAAAAGATTAAAACCGTATTCTATGCTGCCTGTAAAAAAAAAAAAAAAAAAATATAATAAAATTTGGAAAATTTACATTATCAAATAATATATATATTATATTATATTTAAAAAAAATTAAAACTGTAATGGCAATTTGATCTCTAACACCTACACGTATCAATAAGGTCTTAAAATTGGAGGCTCCAAATGTGGTTATTTGCTCTTATTATTTTTTTTTTCTTCAATTAACTTTTTTTTTGATAGTTGTAAAGTCAACCAACTGATCTACGGAAGATTTACCCCCCTTGATGAGTTTGAACTCCTGTGACTCGTTTTCAGCAGACAACAGGCTGAAGCCCGCTGTCGGCTGGTGTCACAGAGCCGGTCCAGGCTGGGGCAAGATCGCGACAATATGGTTGGGAAACCGCCCACAACCCTGGACTCAGCCTCTCAGCGAGGGGGGGGGGCAGGGCAGAGAGCCGGTGACTTATGCTGCATACACACGAACGGACATTCTGACAACAAAACCGTGGATTTTTTTTTCGACGGAATGTTGGCTCAAACTTGCATACACACGGTCACACAAATTTTGACGGAAATTCCGAACGTCAAGAACGCGGTGAGGTACAACGAGCCGAATAAAATTAAGTTCTATAGCCAGTGCAGCTCTTATGCTTGATTCCGAGCATGCGTGGAATTGTGTACACACGATCGGAAATTCCGACAACAAAAGTTGTTGGAAAATTTGAGAACCAGCTCTCAAATTTTTGTTGTTGGAAATTCCGACAGCAAATGTCCGATGGGGCCTACACATGGTCGGAAATTCCGACAACAAGCTCCCATCGAACATTTGTTGTCGGAAATCCCGATCGTGTGTACGCGGCATAACTGTCATTGGCTCTCTGCTGGAAGAGATCTGAGAACCAAGCAATTAGAGGTAAGTTTGGGCACCCCAAGTCAAAATTTGTATTAATGTGCATAACGAAGCCAAGGAAAGATGGAAAAATCTCCAAAAGGCATCAAATTACAGATTAGACATTCTTATAATATGTCAAAACATTCAGCCCAAGTCTAAAAATCTGTCTATAGGTGCATTTTGGTTCAAGATGAATGGCACCCCAATGCAGCTCACTGTGTGGAACGTGTAACATAACACAAAACAATAATGGTGTTTAGCACGTTTTACTGCCATTCAAAAATGAAAATGGGTAAATGCCACCGGCTTGGTCTGTAATACTGACCTGATATTTTTGTGGTCTGGAGAAGACACATGTTCTCATCCCCCGTACACTGCATCGTATCTGATGTGTTACACGAGGTGGAGTCAGCAGATAAACAGGATGGGCACGTCAATCCATTGGATCCTGAGGTGTCCCTTGGCACTAAGGTAAAAAACATAACAGGTATGTAATGGCATCAAATTGAACAGAACCTATATTATCGTAATAAACAAAGGGTCACCACGCTTGGTCCTTCTGACAATGATGATGATGTTAATAAAAGGCAGGGCCGGCCGGCCACAAACATGTTTTGAAAAAAAAAAACATCAATTGCCGCCACTGTGCCCATCAAACGCAGCCACTGTGCCCATCAAACACAGCCACTGTGCCCATCAAACGCAGCCACTGTACCCATCAAACCCAGCCACTGTACCCATCAAACCCAGTGTCATAGACCTTGGAATGCAGAAGTGTTCCTCCTTGAAATCTGTTACACAGTGGGGGGGGGGGTGTCTTCTGCTCTGTCTTAAGGCTCCAGACGGCTCCATTGTTCTGACAAGATATGAAAATCTACATTCATCTATCTTGTATATTTACTAGGGTTAGAATGTAAAATTGAATATCTTAGACAGAACAGTAGGGTAGAGGTCTCCCATATTCTGTCTTTTCCCTGCCACTTAAGCTTATGTTTCTAAATTCTATTTGGTATTACACATTGCAATATATTGCAACATATTCTCAACATATTCTCAATAACATGTTTTTCCCATTCTCATGGCCGAACAAATGTCTCATGTAAAATAAGAGATGTTCCGCCTTAATGAGCTGATAAGAAGTCTATGTAAACAGTAAACAGTGTGTCTGGAAAAACCCTTCCATTCCTTTTTATTACTTGATAATTACCCCTCACATATAATCCATCTCTCTAACGATCAAAATAACCATTTCACATGATGCGCTAATTAGGTCAGGATGACCGGTTTTACTCATTATATATGTGTGATTTATGGAATCTTGTGAAATCTTGTGTAATCCAAACATTGGGCTTCGTGCCCTGCGTAGACTCTCATGTTATCAATTTCTTATAAAATGTCTGTATAAACCTTATGTATCATCACAACCCTCCCCAAGGCTTTGGGAGGTGTGATCCTGTATGCAGTGTATTCTGAAGTAAACTTACATTGAAGACGAATGCAATTGTCTGCTGTCAATGACTTACATTCAAAGACTGACGTATCAGTTCTGTGTCTGGCTATTGTGTACAGTGATTGCCCCCTGGGGCTTCTGTCTCATTACACATAACAGTCCCTCTATTCAAGCTATCGGATCAATCCCTGCTGAACCCATTTTCAAGTCCTCATTTGCATGGCTAGGAGGACCTGAAGGAGAACTACATGTACTTTACAATTGACCAATAGAAAAACGGTTGTTGGGGGCGGGATGTTCCAAATTCTGTAAAAAAGTGTGTTGTGTGCTTCCAATAAAAGTCTTCCTGTTTGAACTTACATACAGCCTGCCTGGTGTTTGTTCTAATGGATCCCGAACGGCACATAGCTGTAGTTCGGATCCCAGAGCCTTGGATGACCGAACCATCAGACGTTGCGATCTGCAAGCTGACTCAATAGTAGCAGAGGAGTGTCCATCAAACCCAGCCACTGTGTCCATCATACTCAGCCACTGTGCCCATCATACCCAGCCACTGTGCCCATCAAACGCAGCTACTGCAAACCCAGCCACTGTACCCATCAAATGCAGCCACTGTTCCCATCAAACGCAGCCACTGTGCCCATCAAATGCAGCCACTGTGCCCATCAAACGCAGACACTGTGGGCCAAATCCTCAAAAATCCTGCCTAACTTATCTTTTCCCATTTAAGTTACACTGACTTAAAATTTCTACCTAAGTGCCCGATCCACAAAGCACTTACCTAGAAATTTCAGGCCGTGTAACTTAAATGTCTCCGGCGCCAAGGCGGTCCTCTTCTGCAGGGGGAGATGACAATTTAAATGAGGCGCGCTCCCGCGCCGGCCGTACTGCGCATGCTCGTGACGTCATTTTCCTGACGGGCAGCGCGGGAAATTACGTTACGCCGGGCTTTGTGGCGCAGGAAGCTGAATTTTTCTGTCGCAGAGAAGCAGATACTTGCTAGGGCCATCGCCCGATATGGGCGTTATCTGCATGGCCCTGAGAGCCGGAACACCTCCCCGGCCAAGAGGAAGGAGATCATCCAGAAAATCACGGATCAGATCAATGCGGCGGGGGGGGGGGGAGACGAGGACCCCCAGTGGGATACAAAAGAAGATCAACGATCTTAAGAGCCTGGTCCGTGACAAGATGGCCAAGATCAATGCCCATGCCACGGGCACTGGAGGAGGCCCAGCCTGCCCCATCAGGCTGAGTGAGGAGGAATGGGCAGTGGCCCGGTGTTTCCACCCACAGCAGGTGGTGGGCCTGCCTGGCTTTCAATCTGATTCTCCTGTGAGGACAGGTACGTTTCAGGTTTTTCTATCTGGTGATTAGCATGTGTGGGTGGGGGAAGGGAAGATGTGCCAAGTGTGTGGATCCTCCAGTACAAATCCTTTGGCAAGTAAAAATAGCCCTATATGTGTATTTAGCTGTTTATGTGAAGGCACTTACTGGAAGGAAGAGTCGGGGTGCATTCATTCGTTTCACAACATGATGTGGCCATCTTCATTCTTGCATTGTGGGGAAGGCTCATACTTCCTCTCTTGTCACACTGGTGCTGCGGTACACATGACTTCCCATATGATTTTGAAACAAGAAGACCTACAAGTAAACAAAATATATCATTCTCTGCAACAAAAACAGACAAGGATTAAGGCGTCCTATTATAAAACTGAGATGAGCAGCGATCCTGATTTCAAATCATTAACCATTTATGAAACTGAGTTAGGGTTGCCACCTGTCCGGGATTCACCCAGACAGTCTGGGTTTTGAATCGTGTGTCCCAGGGGCAGAATGACCATTTGGGCACTCGGGTACTGCCCGAGGGCCCCATGCCACTAGGGGGCCCCATCAGGGTTGCCAGCCTCAGTAAAACCAGGGACAGTATGTAAAAATCTGTGTTTTTTTTTTTACATCTGTCCCTGAAATGTCCCTTACCGACATCCTTTGAGTCTAAAAGGTTATAGCTGCCCCGCCTCTCCAGTACCTTGTCAGTGTGTGTATTCTGTGTGTATGTATACTCTGTGTGTGTATACTCTGTGTGTATACTCTGTGTGTGTATACTGTGTGTGTGTATACTGTGTGTGTGTATACTGTGTGTGTGCATACTGTGTGTGTATACTGTGTGTGTATACTGTGTGTGTATACTGTGTGTGTGTATACTGTGTGTGTTTACTGTATGTGTGTGTATACTGTGTGTGTGTATACTGTGTATACCTGTGTATACCTCCTCCAGCAGTACTGCCCATTCAGCTCTGCCCGCCTCCTCCTTTAGCTCCGCCCGCCTCCTCCTTAGACTCCGCCCGCCTTCTCCTTTAGCTCCCCCCGCCTAATCCTTCAGTACTTCAGTAATGCCCATTCAGCTCTGCCCGCCTCCTCCTTCAGCTCCGCCCGCCTCCTCCTTCAGCTCCGCCCGCCTTCTCCTTTAGCTCCCCCCGCCTCCTCCTTCAGTACTGCCAATTCAGCTCCGCCCGGCTCCTCCTTCAGCTCCGCCCGCCTTTTCCTTCAGCTCCGCCCACCTCCTCCTTCAGTACTTCCGTACTGCCCATTCAGCTCCGCCCGGCTCCTCCTTCAGCTCCGCCCGCCTTCTCCTTCAGCTTCGCCCGCCTCCTCCTTCAGTACTGCCCATTCAGCTCCGCTCGCTTAAGCGGGGGGGGGGGGGGTTGCTTGCAGTTCTGGAGCTTTGATTATCAGTGCGGGAAATTTAACCCTTTTGCGGGACTGCGGGAATATGCAGTCAGTGCGGGGAAATCCCGCAGAATCCGTGCTTGTTGGGAGGTATGCTGTATGTGTGTGTGTATACTGTGTATGTATGTGTATGTATACTGTATGTGTGTCTGTGTATACTGTATGTGTGTGTGTGTATACTGTGTATGTATACTGTATGTGTGTGTATACTGTGTATGTATACTGTATGTGTGTATACTGTGTATGTATACTGTGTATGTATGTGTGTGTATACTGTGTATGTATACTGTGTATGTATACTGTATATGTATGTGTATGTATACTGTATGTGTGTATGTATACTGTATGTGTGTGTATACTGTGTATGTATACTGTATGTGTATAGTGTGTATGTATGTGTATGTATACTGTATGTGTGTGTATGTATACTGTGTATATATGTGTATATGCATACCCAACACACTTACCAGCTAGCCACCCCCCCCCCCCCCACATAAAAAAAAACGAAAAACAAATTACACTGTCAACTATTTGCATTAAAATGGAGGTCTTATTTGCACAACATGTACATCTATATGTGAAGGCAGCACTGCCTTGTTAAGTTCCTCCTGTGTAGTGCGGCCCTAACTCTAATTCTTGAGGATCTCCATGTTGATGGATATATATAAAGAGTAGGTATGGCTGAAGGCAGCCCATTTCTCCTTGAAGGCGGAGGGGCACACCAGAAGCCCAACAAAGCCCAACGGCAGCTGAAGGCTGGTACGTGTGTGGGGAAAACGTATTTATACTGTGTGAGGATCTTCCATGTGTACCTTACTTTAACCACTCAAGGCCCGGACCATTTGGCTGCCAAATGACCGGGCCACTTTTTGCCTTTCGGCACTGCGTCAATTTAACTGACAATTGTGCGGTCGTGCAACGTTGCTCCCAAACAAAATTGACGTCCTTGTTTCCCACACAAATACTGTATAAATGTGACTGTCAAGGAAGGGGTTAACCACTAGGGGGGCGGGGAAGGGGTTAAGTGTGTCCTAGGGAGTGATTTAAACTGTTAGGGGGGTCGTGGCTTACTGTGACATGTCACGGATCGCTGCTCCCGATGAGAGACGTAAGATTGGGGGGGTGATCAGACTCCAGCGGTAGGTGCGTTTTCCAGTCCAGAACTGAGTTTTTAGGGGCCTGGTAGCCCACTTTTATTTAAAAGCACAAAAGTTAACAAATACAACAGTATTTCTGCATCTTGCAGAACCAACAGTTTAGCCTCCTGGCTTCCATACTTGTCATCCGGCTGTTTTAGGCCTTTAGCCTAGGCCTAAGTTCTGTTCCTCAGAACAAGCGTCTCTGACTCCTCTCAGAGGGAGTGGGAATCCACCTGATTCCCAGGAACAGACTTCCTGTCTGTGGGGTGGGGCTCTGAGCCATGTCTAAAAAAGCCCAAGACGCAGCTGTGCAATTAATGTGTCTTTCTCTCCAAAATCTGGCATAAACCAGCAACCTTTCACGTAGCACAGAGTCCCACCATCACAGAGGGAACAGATGATCAGTGTTCTGTCACTAGGCAGAACAGGGAGATGCCTTGTTAACCACTTAAGGACCGCCTAACGCCGATATACGTCAGCAGAATGGCACGGCTGGACACAAGCACATACTGTACCTGTACGTCTTCTTTTAGTACCCAGCCGTGGGTCGCGCGCCCGCGACCCGGTCCGAAGCTCAGTGGCCGCGGGACCCGTTCGCCGCCGGTGTCCCGCGATCGCTCACAGGAGCTGAAGAACGGGGAGAGGTGTGTGTAAACAAACCTTCCCCGTTCTTCACAGTAGCAATGTCATTGATCGTCTGTTCCCTGATATAGGGAAAGGCGATCAATGATGTCAGACATCCAGCCCCGCCCCCCTACAGTTAGAAACACAGATGAGGTCACACTTAACCCCTTCAGCGCCCCCTAGTGGTTAACTCCCAAACTCCAATTGTCATTTTCACAGTAATCAGTGCATTTTTATAGCACTTTTCGCTGTGAAAATGACAAGGGTCCCAAGAATGTGTCAAAATTGTCCGATGTGTCCGCCATAATGTCGCAGTCACAAAAAAAATCGCTGATCGCCACCATTAGTAGTATAAAAAAAAATGATTAATATAAATGCAAAAAAACTATCCCCTATTTTGTAAACGCTATAAATTTTGCGCAAACCAATCGATAAACGCTTATTGCGATTTTTTTACCAAAAATATATAGAAGAATACGTATCGGAATAAACTGAGGAAAAATTTTTTTTTTTTATATATTTTCGGGGGATATTTATTATAGCAAAAGTAAAAAATATTGCATTATTTTCAAAATTGTCGTTCCATTTTTGTTTATAGCGCAAAAGATAAAAACCGCAGAGGTGATAAAATACCTCCAAAAGAAAGCTCTATTTGTGGGGGGAAAAAGGAAGCCAATTTTGTTTGGGAGCCACGTCGCACGACCGCGCAATTGTCAGTTAAAGCGACACAGTGCCGAATCGCAAAAAGGGGCCTGGTCCTTTACCTGCATATTGGTCCGGGTCTTAAGTGGTTAACAAAGGCATCCCCCCGTTCTGCAGTTCTGTGAGCCCCGATCGCGGGACACCGGCGGACATCGAGTCTGCGGGTCCTGTGGGCACGGTCACGGAGCTCGCTTGGGCGGCCGCATGCGCGCAACTGCTAGGGGGCAGGTTCAAAGCAACGTGTATATATATATGTTGCTTTGCTTGCCCGTGCCATTCTGCCGACGTAAATGTGCGTGAGGCAGTCGGCAAGCGGTTAAAAGCTAATTATAGATTGTGCACATAAAACATAAAAACAATCCGGGGGCCTCTGATGTGAACTGACGCTTGTGAAACTCTGACATCAAATACACATAACATTTTATTTATTGGATAACTTACCCAGAGCCCAGCTTTCTGTGGCTATAGCTCCACACACAGAGCGAGAAAGACAAGTCACACTGGGGCCGGTACATGAGTCCGATGTAGAAGAACACTCCGTACAAGAGAGCGAGTATCCTAAAGAGAGAGGGAATACAACACAGGATGAGAATCAGCCATAGCAGCCCTGACATTTCACCAAAAAGTTGTGTTTGCACTAAAATTCATTTCCTGAAAAAACGTGTTTGATAAAGCAGAACTTCACCCAAAAGGGAAGTTCTGCTTTAATTTGAGGGGGCAAACTGGCAGCATTTGATGGGCACAGTGGCAGCGTTTGATGGCACAGTGATGACAATTGATGGGCACATTGGCGACAATTAATGGGCACAGTGGCGACAATTGATGGGCACAGTAGTTGCATTTGATGGGCACAGTGGCTGCGTTTGATGGCACAGTAGCGAAAATTGATGGGCACAGTGGCGACAATTGATGGGCACAATAGTTGCATTTCATGGGCACAGTAGTTGCATTTGATGGGCACAGTGGCTGCGTTTGATGGCACAGTGGCGACAATTAATGGCCACAGTGGCGACAATTGATGGGCACAGTAGTTGCATTTGATGGGCGCAGTGAGGCTGCAATTGATGTTTGTTTTTTTTCAGTTTTTTTGTGCAACGGTCACCACCGTTTACGATATCCATTCCATCAACCACGACAGCTTATCCGACAATCGAGCCGACAGGAACTGATCCATTACATTTCCCAGAATAACGAGACCGACAAGCTCTGTTACTGGTTTCAAAATGTATGAATGACTTTTAATGGTTCCTTAGCTTTCTTATATACAGTACAAATATGTTACAGTAATCAAAGGAACAAAGACACACTCCACCCACACATCACACAATGGGGCTTCAATCACATTCTTTTAGATAATGACATTCAGTTGAGTTAATTATCCCCCAGACACAAAACACATTCCTTTACTAAACATAATTGACATGCTAATTCCCTACCCCTGAAAGGAGACATCTGACCTTGCAGACTTAATTAGTACAATGGACACAAACAGTATTAGCGTTAACACAAAGGAATGTCTAGGAGCAGACGTAATTAACACCTCAAAAGCATGTGTCCCCCCATTGAATGAAAACACTGGATTTGGAGTCAGACTTTAACAACTTGTAATATTCCAAGATATCCTGCAAAACATGAATTATCAGTAACGTCCCATCTCATGTATAATTAATATTTCTCAGTCACCCTATGCCCAAAAGGGGCACAGGATGACCCTAGACCCACAAGTCATTAGTGATGCTGGCACAGGTGTACCCCCCATCCTTCAAAGGTCTCTGGGTGTCACGGGCCATTCAGTTTGCGCCCCCCCCAAAAAAAACGTGAGCACCAGCCGCCACATCGATCTCTCCACGGCTTCTCGGCTCTTCATTGGATAGATTGATAGCAGCGCAGCCATTGGCTCCAGATGCTGTCAATCAAATCCAATGGCGCGGCCACCGGGTGTCGGGGCCTAGTCATACACTTGGCGTCTATGTGTATGATACGGGTGCGCGCCCCCCGAAAGGTAACCCCGACCGGAGAGAGCTTCCCAGAGGGGGTTATCTAATGCGGGGAGGAGCCGCGAGATCCGCTGAGGGACCCCAGAAGAGGAGGATAGGGGGCCACTCTGTGCAAAACTAGCTGCACTGTGGAGGTAAGTATGATGTGTTTGTTATTAAAAAAAAAACAACAACAAAAAACGGAGCCTTTAATATCACTTCAAGCCCTCTCGTAATCTCTCTCAATGGTTAAAGGGGGCTTAGAATAGCGATAGAGGACAAAGGATAGTCATATCTCCCTGGAAGGGTCTATGGACTAGAACAGGGGTCTCCAAACTTTCTAAGCAAAGGGCCACCTTACTGTTCATCAGGCTTTAGGGGGCCAGACTGTGGCCATCGGGAGTAGAAAAAGGTCCCGGCATCAGTTGGAGTAAACCATGCCCCACCTTTGGTATCGGTGAGAGAAATTGTGCCCCATCACTTGTGTCATTGGGAGGAATTATGCCCCAATTGTTGGTGTCTTTGGTAGGAATTGTGCCCCGTCATTGGGCCCCATTGTTGGTGTCATTGGGAGGAATTGTGCCCCATATTTAGAGTCTTTGGTAGGAATTGTGCCCCATCATTGGGCCCCATTGATGATGTCATTGGGAGGAATTGTGCCCCATCTTTAGAGTCTTTGGTAAAAATTGGGCCCCATTCTTGATGTCATTGGTGGTAATTGTGCCCTATCATTGGGCCTCAGTGTTGATGTTATTGGGAGGAATTGATCCCTATGTTTAGTGTCTTTGGTAGGAATTGTTCCCCATCATTGGGCCCCGTTGATGATGTCATTGGGAGGAATTGTGCCCCGTCATTGGGCCCCATTGTTGGTGTCATTGGACCCAATTGTTGGTATCATTATGAGTAACTGTGTACCATTGTTGGTGTCAGTGAATGAAATAGTTCCCCAAGGGCCGGATAAAAGCAAGTAAAGGGCCGCATCCGGCCCCCAGGCCGCAGTTTGGAGACCACTGCACTAGAATATGAGATGCTCTTCACTTTTTCTATTTTGTCTATAGCATGCATTCCATTTTTAGTGTGGAACAAAGATAAACGGGTAAAACGGCAATATGGAATTTGTAGTCCTAGCCTATCACCAGATGGTAATACACGAAAGTATAACAAGGGTGAAGTCTGTCAAACAAGGTACAGTGGAACTTCCGTTTTAGACCCCTTTCAACACTGAGCTGCCCGTAACGTCGGTGGTAAAAGGAGCGGTAAACACACAAAGATGCGGCTGGCAGGACTTTTTTTACCGTCCTGCTAGCGCAAAGCTGGAGACAATGGAGCAGCTGTTTTTAGGCAGGTGCTATTTTTAACACTAGAGCGCCTGCAATACGCCCTCATTGTGAAAGGCCTCGTACACACGCTCATTTTTTTCGGCAAGAAAACATGCTCGTCGTACGTGCTGACGTCACCGCGTTCTTGCCTTTCAAGAGAACCGCGGTTCTTTTAAAAGGTCTGTGTGTACACTCGGGCACAGTGGCGGTTCGCTCCCTCTGGCTCTCGCCCAAATGTATGAATGTATGTTATTGTTGCCAGCTGCCACTGGTTTATTCAGAGATGGCCTGAACTTGAGCGCCGGCCACCTGAATAACGGCAGCTGGTTGGCTGTGCGAGTACAGCACTCGTCTCCCGGATGTCTTATCCTCGGGACGTACGGGGGGTGCGTTCCTTGGATAAGACTGACGTCCGTCTCAGCCAATCAGGTTCCCCAATTCTGGTTATCGGTAACCTGATTGGCTGAAGCGTCACCAAGGCGGGAGAAGACATTGGGACATGGAAGGAGTAAGGTAAGTGCATTTTACAGGGCACAGCGGCGACAATGGGCACAGAGGCGACAAAGGGCACAGTGGTGACAAAGGGCACAGTGGCATCAATGGGCACAGTGGTGACAAAGGGCACAGTGGCGACAATTGAAGGGCACAGTGACATGCACAGTGGCAACAATGGGCACAGTGGTGTCAATTAAAGGGCACAGTGGTGACAATTGGCACAGTGGCGACAATTGGCACAGTGGCGACAATTGAGGGGCACAGTGGCTGCGTTTGATGGCATGGCACAGTGGCTGCGTTTGATGGCATGGCACAGTGACTGCGTTTGATGGCATGGCACAGTGACTGCGTTTGATGGCATGGCACAGTGACTGCGTTTGATGGCATGGCACAGTGGTGATAATTGATGGCACAGTGGCTGCGTTTGATGGCATGGCACAGTGGTGACAATTGATGGCACAGTGGCTGCATTTGATGGGCACAGTGAGGCTGCAATTTTTTTCTTTTCGTTTCGTTCAGATCAGGCAGTGATTGCGATTGATTGCCAGAGGTTACAGCATATCATTACCACTTACTGACTGGTTGCTAGAGGTTACAGCACACATTACGGCTCACTGATTAGTTGCTAGAGGTTACAGCACATGATTTATTCTTGTTGATTGATTGCTAGAGATTATTGTACAGTAATACTGCTCACTGATTGGTTGCTAGAGGTTACAGCACATCATCTCTTCACTACAGAGGGGCATGTGACATATGAATGCCGCCTTTATTTACATATGAATGCTGCCGGCTTCAGCTATTTACATATGAATGCCACCTCTATTTACATATGAATGCTCCATCTTTTTACATATGAATGATGGTTATTTACATGTAAACACAGGGTCTGCAGGTGAGTCATCTGTACACAACAATAGGGCAAAACTGACGGCACCATAAAGGGGAAGTTCCATTCGAATGGCGCCACCCTTTGGGCTGATTATGCAAATTTCCCTTCTCATAACTTGTTTCTCTGAGCATGCGTGTTTTTTTCCCTGTCATTAAAGCCTACACACGACCGTTTTTCACGACGAGAAAGACGACGTCAAAAACGACGAGAAAAAATAGAGCAGGTTGTACATTTTTAATGGCCATTTTTCACGTCGAGAAAACTGCTCTGGAGCCCGCACACGACCAATTAAAAAAATTGCATTTTTCTCGTCATGAAAAACGGTCGTGCGTACGTGGCATGAGGATTTGTAAACTGTAAATGATTACATTTGTTCCTGGGATTCAAAGGTGACACAAAGCTACAGGAAGGTTTCGGAGGAGGAAGCCAACTTTTTTGGGGCTGGTGCCAGGACTTCTGTTGGCAGAGACTTGCACTGGGTGCCGTGAAGCTCTGACCTCACGTACCGTAAGCAGAAACAGTCTTCTATTCTTATTCTGTTATTTTTTTTCCATATCCCAGTATCTGATGTTCTCTATGATACGTCAAAATTGGCTGTTTGCCGAAGGATCTTGCCTAAACTTGAAAGATTTTGTCCGATCTGATGTTTGTCTGTTGGACAATGTTCAAGATTTAAAGGTGAACTCCAGACATATATATATATATATATATATATATATATATATATATATACAGGGCTTTTTTTCAGGGGGAACTTGGGGGAACTCAGTTCCACCACCTTTGGCTCAGACCCTTTGGTGCCTGCTCACCACTATCACTTGTAAACACAGAAATCTGGTTTCTGTGTTTACAAGTGACAGCTTTGTAACCCCCCTGAACTCTGCACTCTGTATGTAATGCAATTCTGGTATTTAATGCCCCTTTAAGAACCTTCTACTGTTTGTGAAATCTGAACGGGTCGTGGTTGAGTTCCTGCACCTATTTTCTGAGAAAAAAAGCTCTGTATATATATATATATATATATATATATATATATATATATACACAGGCCCGGACTGGCCATAGGGCAAACCGGGCATATGCCCGGTGGGCCGCAGTGGCCCGCGGGCCGGTTGCGGCCCGCAAACGGCCCTCAGCAGGCCGCATGTCACGTCTCTCCAGGGGTGTACCAAGGGGTTGCAGGCTGAGAGGGGATGCCCAGTTTACCTAATAGCAGAGATCCCCCAGAGAGAGATGAGCTGGGCGTATAACAGCCAGCTCTGACATTTCTCCCCTCCCCCTGCTGCCCGCACGACCAGTTGGAGGAGAGGAGCAGCTTCTACTCCTCCCCCTCTTCTCCTCTTTTCCTCCTGTATCTGCCCCGCCCACTCTATCCGACAGACACTGTTCTGCTGCCTAAGGGATGTGGGCGGGAAGATTCAAGCTAAAGCCAAACAGAAAGGAAAGATGGAGTCTGATATCCATCCATCCAGTCAGTCCCTCCTGCCTCTGAGTGAGTACTGTAAACTGATGTAGAGGTGCCCTTCATTCCCTTCCCTCTCTCTCTCTCTCTCTTCACTTTTCTTTCTTTCTCTCTCCCTATTATCTATCTATCTATCTATCTATCTATCTATCTATCTATCTATCTATCTATCTATCTATCTATCTATTTATATCTCTCTATCTATCTATCTATCTATCTATCTATCTATCTATCTATCTATCTATCTATCTATCTATCTATCTATATCTATCTATCTATCTATCTATCTATCTATATCTATCTATCTTTATCTATCTATCTAACTATCTATCTTCCTTTCCTTCTTTCTTTCTTTCTTTCTTTATCTATCTTCCTTCCCTTCTTTCTTTTTTTTCTTTTTTTCTTTCTATCTTTATCTATCTTTCTTCCTATCTATCTATCTATCTATCTATCTATCTATCTATCTATCTATCTATCTATCTATCTATCTATCTATCTATCTATCTATCTATCTATATCTATCTTTCTTTTTTTTTCTTTCTTTCTTTCTTTATTTCTTTCTTTCACCCCACATCCCATCATTAACCCTACCGCGCCCCCCCCCCCCCCGGCTGCTCAGTCTAAAATGCCTGGGCCTATTTTTTTTCCCAGTCCGGGCCTGTATATATATATATATATATATATATATATATATATATAAAAAAACTTTAAAGTAGTTGTGAATATTATAGACCAGTGATGGCGATCCTCGGCACCCCAGATGTTTTGGAACTACATTTCCCATGATACTCAACTACAATGCAAAGTGCATGCGCATCATGGGAAATGTAGTTCCAAAACATTTGGGGTGCCAAGGTTCGCCAAAAATGTAAAAAAAAAGAATTTCTTCATGAATTTAGGTTGATATGTATTCTTCTTAGGGTTGTCCCGATACCACTTTTTTGAGACCGAGTACAAGTACCGATACTTTTTTTCAAGTACTCGCCGATACCAAGTACCGATACTTTTTTGTTTAATGTCATGTGACAGTGGCGTTTTTCTTTTTTACACAATTTTTTTTTTTTTTTAGAGGGGGGGGGGTAGTGGATTGTCAGTGTGTTTTTTTTTTGTTATTATTATTTACATTTTATTTTTAAAATTATTTATTGCAATTTTTTTTTCTTTTTTTTTAATCAGCCCTGTTGGGGGGGGGCTTTGGTGAGATATCAGGGGTCTTAACAGACCTCTGACATCTCCACTTTAAGACAGAGAAAAGGACTAAGGACACAGATTCCCCAGTCCCTTTCTCTGCAGCCTCAGCTGAAATGAATAGAGAGAAGCTTCTCTCCATTCATAAACTGAAGCATCGTAAACACAGGTTACGATGCTCAGTTATGTGAATGGACAGAGTCAGTGATCACCGACTCTGTCCATTCGGAAAAGGTAGGAGCCGGGTTTAGCCTAGTGACATGTCACTGATCGTCTGTTCCCTGTCATCGGGAGCAGCGATCAGTGACATGTCATTCGTAGCTACGCCCCCTAACAGTTAGAATGACTCCCTAGGACACACTTAACCCCTTCCTCGCCCCCTACAGGTTAACCCCTTCACTGCCAGTCACATTTACAAAGTAATCAGTGCATTTTTATAGCACTGATCGCTGTATAAATGACAATGGTCCCAAAATAGTGCCAAAAGTGTCCGATGTGTCCGCCATAATGTCGCAGTCACGATAAAAAAAAAAAAACGCTGATCGCCGCCATTACATTAAAAAATATTAATAAAAATGCCATAAAACCATCCCCTATTTTGTAGACGCTATAACTTTTGCGCAAACCAATCGATAAACGCTTATTACGATTTTTTTACAAAAAATATGTAGAACAATATGTATCGGCCTAAACTGAGGGAAAAAATGTTTGACTTTTTTTTTTTTTTTATATTTATTATAGCAAAAAGTTAAAAATATTGTGTTTTCTTTCGAAATCGTCGCTCTTCTTTTGTTTATAGTGCAAAAAATAGAAAACCGCATAGGTGATCAAATATCACCAAAAGAAAGCTCTATTTGTGGGGAAAAAAGGACTTGAATTTTTGTTTGGGAGCCACGTCGCAATTCTCATTCAAAGTGCAACAGCGCTGAAAACTAAAAATTGGTCTGGGCAGGAAGGGGATGAAAATGCCTGGTATTAAAGTGGTTAAAAATCGCAGATCGCCGCCATTACTGGTAAAAAAAATATATAATAATAACAATTCTATAAAATCAATAACCTATTTTGTAGACGCTATAACTTTTGCGCAAACCAATCAATAAACGCTTATTGCAATTTTTTTTTACTAAAAATATGTAGAAGAATCAGTATCGCCCTAAACTGGGGAAATTTATATATATATATTTTTTCAATTGGGATATTTATTATAGCAAAAAGTAAAAAATATTTTTTTTTTTTTTTAAATTGTCGCTTTATTTTTGATTATAGCGCAAAATAAAAACCGCAGAGGTGATCGAATACCACCAAAAGGAAGCTCTATTTGTGGGGAACAAAATGATAAAAATGTCATTTGGGTACAGTGAAGCATGACCGCGCAATTGTCTTTTATCTTTACTACCCCTCTACTCTATTTTTTTCTTATCTAGTAACGATATAGTCCCCCTGCCCCCTTGTTTTTTGGTCTATTGGGCCTTTGGGGTCCCTCCAGTCCTTACTCTATACTAAAATGACCGCGCAATTGTCATACAAATTGTTACAGCGCTGAAAGCTGAAAATCAGCCTGGGCAGGAAGGGGGTAAAAATGCCCGGTGTTGAAGTGGTTAAAGCACCAATGTCTAGGTACTTCTTGGTGAGAAATCCTCTCTTCCAATAATGTCTTCATGTTAGATAATGTTTTCAATTTCTGAGTTTTAGCTGAAGAAGTGCAAATATTCTTTAAAAAGAAAACAGTGCATTCTTTTAAGGACGTTTGTAAAGTATTTCTTAAAGATTATAAAACACTCACCAGATGCTACCAAAGCTGAGAACACCCAGAGAACCTGGAGAAGAGACGCCATTATGAGAGGTTGCTGTGTCTAGGTCGGTGCCCGGAAAGAACTGACTGGAAACAAAAAACTTTTTTGTTTGACTTTTGAGTGTGGGAGTGGCTCTTTTGGAACAGATTATTATGTTTACATTTCGGGATTCTATTCCTCTAAATCTGAAGGAGAAACGAAACTCTGAAAAGTCTTCCTCTAATCTCATATTCATGAGCAGGCCCGGATTGACCATAGGGCAAACCGGCCCCTTCGGGGAGGAGCTCTCCGCGAAGCACGTGTAGCGGGCAGCTATTTTCTTTGCTAGCCTTGCTTTAAATTTAGGGGTTAGTCAGAGGATTAGCTACCTCTGACCTATTTTGTGTTCAAATTTGA
Source organism: Rana temporaria (assembly GCF_905171775.1). Lineage (NCBI taxonomy): Eukaryota > Metazoa > Chordata > Amphibia > Anura > Ranidae > Rana > Rana temporaria. Next base: position 11,914,361 of record NC_053498.1, read on the forward strand.
ACCTCTGTTCCAGCCGTGGCTGTACTGCAGGTGACCACTATTGTTGTCTGGGGTGTCAGTTCCACCCCAGGCCAAGGGTGGCAGCAGTCAGATCCAGGTGTGTTGGGTGTCCTTTCTCGGCGGCCAATCAGTGAGGGTTGATTGCCTCGCTGTGCATGCTGGGGAGGGGTATTTAAGGGACAGACGTCACAGGTGCTGGGTTCGTCGTCGTCCGCCCCGGGCAGTCGTCCCACAATTCATGTGTGTGGCCCTCCTGGCCGAGGGTGCATGTTCAGAGTTTCCTGGCTCCGGGACCACGTTGGCCTGGAGTCGTCCCCTGCTGAGCAGACCTAGTAGTCAGACTGGGTCTGCATTGCTAAAGTGGTCCTGTGCTGTCCGTCCTAGAGGGAGGAAGCCGTCAAATGAAGTACCTGTCTGGAGAGCACCCAGCACAAGGCTGGTACACTCAGGGGAGGCCTGAACTTCATTGAGGGACCTATCACTACTGAAAGGCTGAGCAGTGATCGCCCGTCAGTTGCCTGATTTCACAAGTTACCACTTTAAGAAGAGATCCGGGTGCTTTATCCTAAAGTGAGAGGATTCTGGACCGAACGTATCTCCACCTTTGGGAAGGTCAGTGGCAGAGACTGTACCAAGGTTCCGTGTAGCGCCCTGGCTGCTAGGACTAGTGAGAGAGGCCTATCCAGGGGCACATTACCCACTCTGGCTAGAGTGGCGACAAGAGTTAATGTCTGGAAGCAGGAGTGCTTCCTATCAAGTTCTACACCTGAACCCAATACCTATACCTTATTTCACCTCTTCAATTTATTGTTCGTTCTTTTACCACGTTCGGTAAATAAAGCAGAGAAAAAGGAACGCAACGTGTGGACATTGACTTTGTTTCAGCTCTCATCCAGTACCCTAGACGGCGGAGAAATAGAGGTAACGTGCCACCCAAAACAAATCAGCAGCTCCTTCGGCGGTAGTGCTACACGTATAGTGAAGCTTTTTGTGTTCAGGGGGGGCGTGACTCAAGAAGGGGGAGGAGCTAGACAAGACACCTCTGCGGCCGCACGTGGAGTTCAGCAGTCTATGCCAGGGGGAGGAGCTAGAGGAGACACCTTGGAGGCGGATCATAGAGAACATAAGTACAGCCCGCCCTGTAACCTGGATAGGAGGAGCAGTGAGTGGGGGTGGCTGCATATAGAAGAATCATTCTCTCCATCTTCCTCCTGCAGTCTTTGAATGCCTGCAAGAGGGAGAGGAGAAGCAGGCATTCCGAGACTGCAGGAGGAAGATGGAGAGAATGATTCTTCTATATACAGCCCCCCTGTGCTCAGGGCCGCCATCAGGGCGGGGGTACAGGTATTACACCTGTAAGGGGCCCCAATGTTCCCAGGGGCTGAGAGGCTTAGAGGTTAAAACGGCTGGTCAGATGACACTGTCGCGGATGACAGTGTTCCCAACTTGCCGCGGCCGGGACACTGTCACTTTGTCACTTTCACATTTGGCAGCAGACCCCCCCCCCCCCACACTTCTGAATTCAAGGCAGGGGGCCCCATGCCTGAAGCTGTGTACATTTCTGATGGCTGCCCTGCCTGTGCTCTCTGTCCCCCCCCCCCATGCTCTCCGCTGCCTCCATGTGCTCTCCACCTCCCCCCATGCTCTCCGCTGCCTCCATGTGCTCTCCACCTCCCCCCATGCTCTCCGCTGCCCCATGTTCTCTCCACATCCCCCCATGCTCTCTGATGCCCCCCTGTGCTCTCCACTTTCCCCCTGTGCTCTCAGCCTTCCCCCTGGCTCTCAGACTTCCCCGTGCTCTCCACTGCCCCCTAGCTCTCAGCCTTCTCCATGCTCTACACCTTCCCCCATGCTCTTCGCTGTCCCCTGTGCTCTCCCCTCCCCCATGTGCTCTCCACCTCCCCCTGGCTCTCAGCCTTCCCCATGCTCTCCACCTTCCCCGATTGCTCTCTGCTGCCACCCTGTGCTCTCCCTCTCCCCCCTGGCTTTTAGCCTCCAACGTCCCCCATGCTCTCCACTGCCCCCTGTGCTCTCCAGTGCCCCCTTGTGCTCTTCACATTCCCCCCATGCTCTCCTCCACCTCCCCCTGTGCTCTCCACATCCCCCCATGTGCTCTCCACATCACCCTCATGTACTCTCCACATCACCCTCATGTGCTCTCCACATCACCCTCATGTGCTCTCCACATCTCCCCATGCTCTCTGATGCCCCCTGTACTCTCAGCCTCCCCCCTGTGCTCTCTGCTGCCCCCATGCTCTCTGCTGCCCCCATGCTCTCTGCTGCCCCCATGCTCTCCGCTGCCTCCTGTGCTCTTCCCTCCCCATGCTCTCCGCTGCCCCCCCTGTGCTCTCCACCTCCCCCTGGCTCTCAGCCTCCCCCATGTTCTCCACCTTCCCCCATGCTCTCCGCTGCCCCCTGTGCTCTTCCCTCCCCCATGCTCTCCGCTGCCCCCCCTGTGCTCTCAGCCTCCCCCATGTTCTCCACCTTCCCCCATGCTCTCCACTGCCCACTGTGCTCTTCCCTCCCCCATGCTCTCCTCTGCCCCCCTGTGCTCTCCACCTCCCCCTGGCTCTCAGCCTTCCCTGTGCTCTAAACCTGCCACTGTGCTCTACACATCCCCCACCCCATGCTCTCCCCCACCCCATGCTCTCCGCTACCCTCCTGTGTTCTCCACATCCCCCACCCCATGCTCTATTGTGATTTCAGTTCAATTCACATGTGCGAATGCACCCTCACTGCATTTCATCACATGTGATCCTCCGCTCCCCACCCAGTAGTAGCCGGGGCACGGAGAGTAAGACTTGACAGGCTGTGTGACGGGCGGCGACAGGCAGAGAGTTGCTGATTGCCGCTATTACTAGTAAAAAAAAAAAATATATATGTCCCCGGATTCCATTTTAAAAATCTGGTCACCTTAAGGTAGGGGTTGTTTTCTGGGGGTTTTAGTGCCATGCTCGCAGGGAGCGGGGGTTTGCTGGGGGTGTTAGTGTCGTGCCACGAGGGGGGGAAGGGGTTTCTGGGGGGGTTAGTGCCATGTTGCGGGGGGGGTTTGCTGGGGTGTTAGTACCATTCCACGAGAGAGGGGTTTGCTGGGGGTGTTAGTGTTACGCCGCTGGGGGGGGGGGGGGTCAGGTGTGCTAGTACTGCACTACTGGTGGCCGGGGGAGTTGACCCCCCACAAAAAAACACCAGCCGCCACTGATTCTACTGTGCTGTTTTCTGAGACATTCTTCCATTTGCTTTACTTTAACTGCTGTGTTTTCATCCCTTTAGGGTTATAAGATTTGTGTAAGAATGTTGTCACATTACAAATGCCACCCTGACTGGGAGCAATGAAGTCTACAATGAGCCTGTGCCAAACTAATTTCTCTAGTATGAGTTATTATTCTGCTGCTACTACATAGAAAGTGATTTCATATTCATCTGTTATCAAGCAATGCAGACAATCAGAGACATTAAATTGAAATTCATCTTGCTTCAACATCTGTACCCTATTGTCAAAAGTTTATGAACACCTGGCCATCATGGCTATATGGGCTTATTAGACCTATCATTCCAAAATCACAGACATTAAAATGGAATTACCCCCCTTACATTTTCTTTGTGGCTATAAGGTCCCCCAGGGTTCTGTGATCAATCCTGTTGATAAACGATATGGAGGATGGGGGTAAGCAGTACAATCTCTGTATTTGTAGACTAAGCTAAGCAGGTCAAAAACTTCTCCGCAGGATGTGGAAACCTTGCAAAAAGATCTGAATGAATGGGGTGGGCAACTACATGGCAAATGAGGTTTAATGTAGAAAAAAAGTAAAATAATGCATTTGGGTGGCAAAAATATGAATGCAACTTACACACTGGGGGGGGACCTCTGGGGGAATCTAGGATTGAAAATGACTTGGGGGTCCTAGTAGATGATAGACCTGAAGGGCCTGGTATGGATGCAATTTTTTTTTAAATTTATTTTGGGGTTCCCCTTAATATATATATACCAGACCCAAAGGGCCTGGTAATGGACTGAGGGGGGGGGGGGGTAGACATGTGCAAAAGGGAAAAATTCATTTTGTTTCGATTCGTTATTTAATTTCGTTAAGTTAGATTTGTTACATGTGTTAAATTCAACTGTTTTCGGAATTCGTTCGTTTTCGACCGAATTTCAAAAAATCCATTCGGATTCGAAAATAAAGTCTATTCAACTTGAATTCGAAAACAAATTCGAATGAAAATGGAAAGCAAATTTGAATCAAAATCTGATATATCGATTTCTATAAAAAAAAAAAAAAAAAAAAAAAAAAAATATATATATATATAGAATATAAAATTAAATAGAACAATAGAATGAAAATCAAAGAATAGTAAAGAATATAATGTAATCAAATAGAATATGACCTTGCTTCTTCTATCTTCCATTTTCTGAAATTCGAAATTCTTATAGAATGAACTCAAATTCGAATAGAAAAATATATAAATATATTTAATTCTACTCTATTCTAATATTTTTAGATTCAAATTTGAGTTCATTCTATATGAATGAATGCTTGTATAGCGCAACACATGCAAACTTAATCGCCTATGAATTTTGAACTTCAGAAAATGGAAGCCAGGTCATATTCTATTGTATTTGATTACATTCTATTAAATTCCATCCTGTTCTTTACTATGCTTTGATTTTCATTCTATCGTTTTATTATTTTATATTCTATTTTATTGTATTTTTTTAGAAATCGATTTATATTTTTTTAGATTTTGATTCAAATTTGCTTTCAATTTTCATTCGAATTTGTTTCCGAATTCGATCGAATTTCGTCCACGGGTTTTCGATTTGAAAACTGTCATTTTTGGTTAAATTCGTTATATTACAATTCGTATGCATCCTAATGAAAAATTTGTCCGAATTTCGAAACAAAATGCACATGCCTACGGGGGGGGACCCATGCCATTTTTTCAATGAGTTTTTATCTGTATTGCTGAGACCTGACAATTCATTACAACCGCGATCAGTTTTAAATGACCCCCCCCCTTTAGAAAGGTCATTTTTTTCCCTACAGGACAGTTCTAAACACGGGAAAATTGGCACTTTTGATTTTTTTCATGTTCGTGTCTCATAGACTAACGGTGTTCAAACAACATTTTTGACTGTTCGCAAGTTCTGTTCCTTACGGATGAATAAGATTTGATTCAAACCATTCCACTGTATCTCTGGCTGTATGTTTAGAGTCGTTGTCTTGCTGGAAGGTGAACCTCCCCCCAGTCTCAAGTCTTTTACAGACTCTAATGCCCTGTACACACGATCGGAAAATCCGGCAAGAAAAGTCCGATGTGCGCTTTTGGACGGAAATTCCGACCGTGTGTTATGCTCCATCGGACTTTGCCTGTTGGAATTTCTGCCAACAAAAATTTTAGAGCTGGGTCTCAAATTTTCAGACAAAAAAAAAAAAAAAAAGCCAATCGGAAATAGTCTGCAGCAATTCCGACTCATGCTCGGAAGCATTGAACTTCATTTTCTCAGCTCGTTGTACGGCACCGAATTCTTGACGGTCCAAAGTTCAGAGAACTTGTGTGGCCATGTGTATGCAAGTGAAGATTCAGCGGAATTCCGCTGGAAAAAACATCCAAGATTTTTTCCCGACGGAAAAGCCAATCGTGTGTAGGCGGCCTAATAGGTTTTCTGCTAAGATTGCCCTGTATTTGGCTCCATCCATCTTCCCATCAACTCTGACCAGCTTCCCTGTCCCTGCTGAAGAAAAGCATCCCCACAACATGATGCCGCCACCACCATGTTTCACGGTGGGGTGTGGATGGTGTATTCAGGGTGATGTGCAGTATACACACACACACACAAAAAAAAAAAAAAAAAAAAAAAAAAACCACCACACAGCAGTTTACAAAAAGTGAAATTTTATTAAAGTGACATTGCATCAATCTAGTGCCTCTACATGTTTCATTTTACCATTGCAACTGTGCTCAGCAAAACACGAAGTATATAATAAAAAAATATTTATATACACTTTATTTTTTTTATTTTATTTTTTAAAGTGTATAAATATAAATGTTATATACTTTTTTTATATCATCATCACAAATTCAAACTTTGTTTTAGTTTCTAGTCTAAAAATACTTTAATATTTTAGATAAATAACTTTAAAAAATAAGATACAAATCACAGCTGCAAGGTAGAAGCCTTTTTGGAGATCGGTACTTCCACTAGTGCAGATGAATTTAACCTCCGTGGATATTTCCTTGCCACTAGAAGACTGGCTGCTGAAATTGCAGATGCTTTTTGTGGCACAACCACGCATCACATGTGAAACATTTGATGAGTGACCTGGAAAAAAAAAAAAAAAAAAGTTTGGGAAAAATTTACATTTTCAAATATTAAAACTATAATGGCAATTTGATCTCCAACACATATCAATAAGGTCTCTCTTGCACTGAACAATTTGTTTGAATACTGTAAAGTTAACCACTTCAGCCCCAGAAGAATTAGCACACCTGACGAGGCCATTTTTTTTGTGATGTGTCATTTTAACACATTGTGTGGGCGTACAATGCAAATAGAGCTTTCATTTGGTTAAATGCAAAAAAAAAAAAAAAAAAAAAAAAAAAAACACATATATCTTATACATGCCTTCAATTTATGTCACACTCACTGGCCTGGATTCAAGAAGCAATTGCGCCTGTGTAACCATAAGTTACACAGCGCAATTGCTTATTTGCCCCGGCGTAACGAATGCTCCTGATTCAGGAACCTCGTTACGCCAACTGCAGCCTAAGATATGCGCGGCATAAGGCTCTTATGCCCGCATATCTTAGGCTGCATTCTTGCGATGGCCGCTAGGTGGCGTTCCCGTTGTGCTCAGCGTATAGTATGCAAATTGCATACCAACGCCGATTCACAACGTTGCGCGAGCCCTGCGTACGCAATTTACGTTGTTTCGGTACGGCGGTTTTCGCGCAAGGCTGCCCCTGCTATTAGCAGGGGCAGCCAATGTTACGTATACCCGTCGTTCCCGCGTCGCGAAATGTGAAAGTTACGTAGTTTGCGTAAGTGAATCGTGAATGGCGCTGGACGCCATTCACGTTCACTTTGAAGCAAATGACGTCCTTGCGACGTCATTTGCCGCAATGCACGTCGGGAAAGTTTCCCGACGGAGCATGCGCTCTACGATCGGCGTGGGAACGCGCCTAATTTAAATGATTCCCGCCCCCTACGGGATCATTTAAATTGCGCGCTTACGCCGGGCATTTTTCCGGCGCGCCAACGCAATTTACGAAGCTACTGCTCCGTGAATGAAGGGCAGCGCAGTAAATTTGCAGGGGCGCAGGGCAAAAACGTTGCCCTGCGCCTCCGTAAAAAAATGCGCAAATCTACTTGAATCCGGGCCACTGTGTATTCTGCTACATTTTTTTTCCTACCAAAACCACAATAAATGTATATTGATTGCTTTGTGCTAAAGTTTCTGGGGCAGATCCACAAAGATCTGCCCCGGCGCAGCGTATCTGAGATACGCTACGCCGCCGTAACTTACTAGTGTTTGGTTTGAATCCTGAAAGAATTTGCGCCGCAAGTTACGGCAGCGTAGTCCATCTCTTGCGGCGTAAGGGCGCGGAATTCAAATGCGGCGAGTAGGGGGCGTGTTTCATTTAAATGAAGCGCTTCCCCACGCCAAATGAACTGCGCATGCCCCGTCCGTCAAAACTCCCAGGGTGCATTGCTCCAAATGACGTCTGTTTTAGACGTGAACGTAAATGGCGTCCAGCCCCATTCACGGACGACTTATGCAAATGACGTAGAATATTTAAAATTATACGCGGGAATGACGGCCATACTTAACATTGAGTACGCCACCAAATAGCAGCTTTAACTATACGCCGGAAAAAGCCGAACAAAAACGACGCAAGAAAATGCGACGGCCGATCGTGCGTTCGTGGATCGTCGGAAATAGCCAATTTGCATACTCGACACGGAAAACGTCTGAAACGCCACCCAGCGGTCGCCGGAAAATTGCATCTTAGATCCAACGGCGTACTAAGGCGTACGCCTGTCGGATCTAACACAGATGCCGTTGTATCCGTTTGGTGGATACCAACCAAAAGATACAACGCGCAAAATTTGAAATTACGCGGCGTAACAGATACGCCGGCATAATGGCTTTGAGGATCTGCCCCAGTATCTACAAACTATGGGATATTTATTGATTTTTTTTATTGGTTTTTAAAAGTGGCAGCGATCAGCATTTTTTTGTGGGATTGCAGCAACAAATTAGACACCAAGTGACACTTCTTGTGGACCAGTGACAATACAGTGATCAGTGCTTCCCCCCCCCCCCCCCAACCACTTCAATACTGGGCATTTTCACCCCCTTCCTGCCCAGACCAATTTTCAGCACCGTTACACTTTGAATGACAATGACGCGGTCCTGCAACACTGTACCCATATGAAACTTTGATAATTCCCCCCCACAAAATAGAGCTTCCTTTTGGTGGTATTTGATCACCTCTGCGTTTTTTGCGCTATAAACAAAAGAGAAGTGCGGGTATGCACACACAGCTATATAAAAAAAAAAAAAAATGTTTTAAACCAAAAATATCGCAATAAGCATATATTGATTGGTTTGCGCAAAAGTTATAGCGTCTACAAATAAGATACATTTATGGCATTTTTTTAATTAGTAATGGCGGCGATCTGCAATTTATTGCTGTCCAACTGTGTGAGGCAAATGCTGTGACTGGTGGAAAACAGATCCGTGTTTCTGCCTTTGCAGGAAAACACAAGGGGCCGGATTCAGGTAGCCCAGCGTAATGTGCGGGCGCAACGCATCTCCGATACGTTACGCCGCCGTAAATTAGGGCGCAAGTTCTGTATTCAGAAAGAACTTGCGACCTAAGTTACGGCGGCGTAACGTATGTGCTCCGGCGTAAGCCCGCCTAATTCAAGTTTGGATGATGTGGGCGTGTTTTACCTAAACTTAGTGTGACCCCACGTATTTGACGTTTTTTTTTAACGAACGGCGCATGCGCCGTTCGTAAAAGAATCCCAGTGCGCATGCTCGAAATTCCGCAGCAAATCGTCAATGCTTTAGACGTGAACGTAACTTACGTACAGCCCTATTCGTGAACGACTTACGCAAAACGACATAAAAATTTCAAAATGCGACGTGGGAACGATGTCCATACTTAACATTGCGTACGCCTCATAATAGTAGGAGCAACCTTGCGCCAAAAAATCTGGAGATACGCCGCATCTCCTACCTGAATCCGGCCCAAGATCTCCATTTTCCTCTGGCAGAACAGGATCTGCTTCTGAATGATTGGCGGGTCCAAGCGGACCCACTGATTGGACACAGCGGGAGCCAATCACTGGTGGGGCACACCTGCACTCCAGACCTTGTGCCCTGCCACAGTATCATTAATATTTAAAAAAATAAAAAAAGTACTGCATTTCAGTGGCTAGATGGCGCTGGTGATCATAGCAAATAAATATGCCAAAATACCAATAGGTTATTAAACACACACTGCTCTACCTCCTATGTGCAATAAATAAATGTAAACAGATTTCCCCGAAAATAAGACCTAGCGTTATTTTCCAGGAGGGCTGCAATATAAGCCCTACCCTGAAAATAAGCCCTAGTTTAAAATCCTTTAACCCACTCTATTACAGTAGTATATAATGTACAATGTGTGTGTTTCTGTAATATAATTGCGGGGAAGAGCTCCGGCGGGTCACAGAAGCACAGCGATATAACGAAGGTAGAATTACAGAAACACACATTGTACATTATATAATACTGTAATAGAGTGGATTATAGGAATTTACAAGCATTTTAACTCAGTTCACACTGTGGAAGGGAGGGAGAGGGAGAAAGACGACAGCACATTACATGGCAAGACCTACCCCGAAAATAAGCCCTACTGTGTCTTTTGTTGCCAAAATTAATATAAGACCCGGGCTTATTTTCGGGGAAACACGGTAGGTGGCTGTGAGAATGTACCTGGGTTCCCTCAAAGTCTAGCAACATTAAAGATGGTAAAGGATGCCGCGCTACTTTACCTTTTTTTTTAGGATTCCAAAACACGAGACGGTTTGTGGCTTAAGACATTTTTTTACAAGTGTCCTTATTTTTAAGTCAGCAGCTGCAGTATTTGTATAGAGACATAAAACATTTTTTGCATGCCGAACAAACCCCCCCCCCTAAATAACACTGGCACTGTGTGCGCAATACTGACCTGATGTTTTTGTGGAATAGAGAAAACACATTTTCTCATCCCCCTTACACTCCATCGTGTCTGAAGTGTCACACCAAGTGGAGTTAGACATACAGGATGGGCACATCAACCCATTGGATCCTGAGCTGTTTCCTGGCACTAGGGAAAAAAAAAAAAAAAAAAAAAAAAAAAAAAAAAAAAGAAGAAGAAGATATATAATGGCAGAAGAATAAAGAGCACTTGTATTTTAGTAACAAACAAAAGGGTCACCCATAGGCGTGCGCACACCCTAATCACCCCATATGGGGAAGATTCCCCCTGTTTAGACCCCTGATATTTCAACAAAGACCAACGGGTTTACAAAAAAAAAAATTGGTTTTCTTCGTTTTAAATTTTTTTTTTTTTTTTATCACTTTTCTTTCTAAAGGAATGTAAACATCCATTGTAATAGAAAAAAAAGCATGTCAGGTCCTCTTAAATATGAGATCTGGGGGTCAAAGACCTCAGATCTCATATTTAGACTTAAATGGGAAAAAAAAAAAAAAAAAAAAAAAAGCGCCTTTAAGATGCATGGGCGGAACTGACGTTTTGACGTCATTTCTGCCCTGCTATGGGGGCCATCTTGCCCTCACTCGCATCCCCACACAGCAGGCTGAAGGACCCGATCGCCTCCGCCGCTACCGACGGCTCCGGTAAGCGGCGGAGGGCGCGGGAGATCGGCGGGCCCTCTCCCGCCGCCGATAACGGTGATCTCGCGGCGAATCCACCGCGGAGACCATTGTTTACAGGACTGCTCATGCTAAAGATGGATACCTTGGTTGTGGCAGCAGCTGCCGCCATTACCGAGATCTCTCTTTTTTTTTTATTAAAAACACACGTACATGAGCAGGTCCTCAAGTGGTAAAATGCAACCATATTGCTCCACTGAAGGCTCGTACACACTGTCATGAGAGCTTTTGGTTGGGAATCCCGGCCTTGTGTATGATCCATCGCAGTCTTTTCCCACAAAAACCCTGCCGGCTTAAAAACCGCCAGGAAAAAGCGGTTAAAAAAAAAAAAAAAAAAAGTCTTTCAACAGCTCTTTTTGCAAAACGCTCTCAGAACAAGTTACTCTCAAACCAAGGTTTTACTGTACCAACAAACAGACCCATCCATGTCATTCCCAGAGGAGGGAATAAATCTGGTCAGCTTCATATTTAGTGTGACCAAACAATACTTCACTCATGAAAATCTCCCACAATAACCTCAGAGGTCAAAGTAAATGGTACCAAGGTAAAAAAAAAAAAAAAAAAAAAAAAAAACTCAGTTCCTGAAAAAGAGATTACACTAAATCTAGGGAAATGCTTCAGCTAATTTAATTGCTCACAACCCCCGCAAAGAGAGTTCGGTGCCCTCATTGAACTGTTAATACAAGGACTGTGCAAATCTAATGCCCTGTACACACGATCGGATTTTCCGCCGGGATAAACGCAACAGATTTTTCCGAAGGAATTCCGTTCAAGCCGTCTTGCGCACACACTGTCACACCAAATTCCGCCTGTCAAGAACACGGTGACGTACACCCATGGGCGTCCACTCCATAGGGCAAGGGGGGGGTCATTTGCCCCCCCCCCCCCTGGAATTGCCAGGAGCAGGACCGAATTGGCCCTGGGACTGATTTAAGCAGTGACTGCAGCGCTCCCCTCTAGTTGTCCCTTATTTAGAGTGCCGGTCCCTCTTCTGGAATCAAATCCATTTGTCCCTCATTCCAAAAGGTTCCTCTTTTAGACCTGAAATAAATATACTGTCAATATAGTGTAGTGTTTCAGTCAAGGGAAAGGGGTGCAGTGTAATGTAAAGGGGTCCAGTGTGCTGTGTAAAGGGGTCCAGTGATGCAGGGTGCTGTGTAATGTAAAGGGATCCAGAGCTGTGGGGTGCTGTGTAATGTAAAGGGGTCCAGAGGTGCAGTTGTGGAGAGGGGGGTACACAGCAGTGACAGATAATTTTAAAGATGCAGGGGGCAGTGGGGTGTTTTACATTTTAACGTGGGGGGGCTCTTTTAACCCCCGCTAGTGGTCAAAGAAAGGGTAAAATGCGACTATCGCCGCTGCCGAAGCGCGCCCCTCTGAAAAAATTTCAGCGGATGCCCATGCGTACACCACTACAAAACGAGCCGAGAAAAATGAAGTTCAATGCTTCCGAGCATGTCTCGATTCTGAGTTTCCTACAGACGAACGGAATTTCTAAAATGTTCTAACTTTGTCGGAATTGCCAACGGAAAAAGTCCAATGGGGCACACACAGTCGGAATATCCAATAAAAAGATTTCCACTGGAAATTCCGATCGTGTGTGTACAAGGCATTAGAACTGGATGGACAGGAGTACAAGTCCTTTGGCAAAAAACCCCCCCCCCCCCCCACCCACGTTTGTATGAAGGAAGATAGTCACTTACAGGAAGGAAGAGTCGGGGTGCATCCATTAGTTTCGCAACACGATGTAGCCATCTTTTCTGTTAAATTGTGGGCAAGGCTGAAACTTCCTCTAGTGTCACACTGGTTCTGCAGTGTACATGACATCACGTATGTTTTTGAAGCACCGAAACCTGCAAGTAAACAAAATGCATCACTCTCTGCAATGAACGATTTAGGTGTCCATTTATAAAACTGAGATACAGTGGTGTTGCACCCTGACACCCACTGTGGGGGTACACAAGGCGCTCATGTCCCAACAAGCAGGGCGCACTGACAGGCACCGCTCCACCATTAGGCAGATACTATTCAGTCTCCCATTCCCCACCAACGTCCTTGGCTAGCCCCTCTCCCCTATAAAATGCCGTTCAGTCCAGTGTGCTGGACTGAAGGTTGAGGGGGATGCCATTAAAGTTCATGTGCGTGGAAAAGCAGGCGTCTCAATTATATATATATATATATATATATATATATATATATATATATATATATATATATATTACATTACACACACACACACACACACACTGTTACTGATTAAAATTTTTGTGTTCGATTAATCTTTTTTTAATCGATTAAGTGACTAATTTCGATTAATTAACGCAAGAATATACACATTTGCCCCCATGCTGCAAGAATATACACATTTGCCCCCATGCTGCAAGAATATACACATCTGCCCCCATACTGCAAGAATATACACATCTGCCCCCATACTGCAAGAATATACACATCTGCCCCCATACTGCAAGAATATACACATCTGCCCCCATGTGTACATTACAGCAGTATGGACCAATGTGTATATTCTTGCAGTATGGACCAAGATGGCTACGGCTCTGGAGCTAGGCCGAAGCCTTTCCTATGGGCGAGACCGCGGAGCTCACTCTGCAGATCGTCGATCAAAATAATTTTAGTCGATCAAAGAAATTAACCGATTAACTAACACACACACACACACACACACACACACACACACACACACACACACACACGGGCACTGCTGAAAACAAATAAATGTTATATTATTTTCATAAATTCTAGAATTAGAAATTCAAAATAAGAAAAGCCGAACTACCAACTATTAAATTATAGGTATTTAAATTTCCTTTCAAATTTAGCCGTTAGTGAGCAAATATATCCAAAGTTACGAATTAACCAAAATAAAGAATGCTGCATCTAAACAAAAATGTATTAGTTCCATTAATTTAGATACAAATTATCCATAATAAACGAATGCCGTAACGGTGGATAAATTCATAACATTCACCAACAGCCAAATTTGAAAGGAAATTCAAATACCTATAAATTTAATAGCTAGTTAAGTTTAGTTCTCATTTTAGATTTTCCTTTTTTTTATGGATTTCGATTTTCCAAAACCTCAAATTTTTCTGAATTATCAAAAAAAAAAAAAAAATTTGGAACTAAACAAAAATTGCACATGCGAGTGTGTGAGATTGTGAAGCAGATCCCATTGTTCACTCCTTGGTCCGGATTCATGTAGGAGATATGCCGTCGTATCTCTGAGTGTGAGGCATCGTATCTTGGCGCCTGGTTCAAAGAACCAGATACGCCAGAATTTGTATAAGATACGACCAGCGTAAGTCTCCTACGCCGTCGTATCTTAACTGCATATTTACGCTGGCCCCTAGGGGCGTGTACGCTGATTTACGCCTAGAAAACCTACGTTAGGCTTACCGGTAACGGTATTTCTATGAACCTTCCAGGACGGCACCCGAGAGATGATGGCTCCTCCCTGCAGGAAACACAATCACATGACAGTTTAAAAAGCCCCACCCTTCCCCTTGCTCCCCAGTATGTAATAGAGTAATCCTGAACTGGTTCACAAGGGACGTAGTCCTTATAGGTACTTACCTTTTTCCCTCCACATAGGGCGGGAAGTAGGCCTGCCGTCCTGGAAGGTTCATAGAAATACCGTTACCGGTAAGCCTAACGTAGGTTTTCTCTTATCACCTTCCAGGACGGCACCCGAGAGGATAATCAAGTATACACAGGCCTACCTTCAGGGTGGGACCACAGCTTGTAGAACCTTTCGACCAAAGGCTAAGTCTTGCTGTGATAACATTTCCACACGATAGTGCTTCAGGAATGTGTGATGGCTGGACCAGGTAGCCGCGCTGCGGATTTGTTCCCAGGAGGCCCCTGCTTTCTCAGCCCAGGAAGTTGCCAAGGATCTAGTAGAGTGAGCCTTGATTTTACTGGGAGCAGTCGCTCCGGTGCATACGTAGGCTATGGATATAGCCTCTCTAATCCATCTTGAGACTGAGACCTTTGATGCCTGCAGTCCCTTCCTGGGCCCAGCATGTAGAACTAATAGGTGATTGGATCTCCTAAAACTCTTAGTTCTTTCTAGGTAAGTGAGAAGACACCTTCTTACGTCTAAAAAATGAAATTTCTTTTCTTTCTCGTTCTTTGGTTCAGAACAAAAGGACGGCAATATTATGTCTTGCGTCCTATTAAATAAGGATGCCACTTTCGGTAAATACAGGGGGTCTGCTCTAAGAGTGATCCTATCTGCCTGTACTCTCAGGAAGGGCTCTTTCATGGATAGCGCCTGCAAATCCCCTACCCTCCTGGCCGAAGTAATGGCTAACAAAAAAGTCAATTTTAAGGTTAGAAACTTAAGGGAAACCTCTTCCAGAGGTTCGAATGGGTGTATAGATAACGCCTCTAACACCCTAGTTAAGTCCCAAGGCGGACAACTATGTTTCTGGACTGGAGACCCTCTTTCCCTGGCCAACAAGAAACGTCTAATCAGGTCCTCTTTGGCCAATCTTTTGTTAAGATAGACTGAGAGGGCCGCTATCTGGACCCGAAGGGTACTGACTTTTAGTCCCATGTCTACCCCATCCTGGAGGAAGTCCAGGATAACCGGGATAGAAGTTAAGGATACTTGTTTTTTCTTACCCCAGGAACAGAAGGTCTTCCACACCTTAAGGTAAATCTTTTGAGTTACTGATTTCCTGCTCATGAGAAGAGTACTAATGACCCTCTCTGAGCAGCCTTTGCGTTCTAAGATCTGGCGCTCACTAACCAGGCCGCTAGTTGAAAAAATTCCGGCTTGGGGTGAAGTACTGGGCCCTGCCTGAGGAGATCTGCCCTGTACGGGAGTTTTATTGGTTCCCTTATCGCCATGGATCTTAGGTTTGCGAACCAAGTTCTTCTTGGCCACCATGGTGCTATCAGAAGAATCTGGCCCGGGGACCTGCTGAGTTTTTGGAGAACTCGCGGGATAAGTATCACCGGCGGGAAAGCATAGGCCAGCCCGAAGTCCCAGGTCTGGGATAGTGCATCCAGACCCTCCGACTGTGGTTCCCTGGAAATCGAGAAGTACCTTCCCACCTTCCTGTTTTGTCGGTTGGCAAATAGGTCTATCTCTGGATTTCCGAAGAGCTGGACCAAAGTTTGAAAGACCTCTGGGTTCAGTTCCCATTCCTCCTGCCTCAACTGGTAACGGCTGAGGAAGTCCGCTTCTGTATTGTTCGTCCCCTTTATGTGTATGGCTGAAATGGAGACTACTCTTCCTTCTGCCCATTCCAAGATCTCCTTGGATAATTCTAATAGGGGGCTGGATCTGGTCCCTCCCTGGTGGCCTAGGTACGCTACCACTGTGGAATTGTCGGAGCTTACTAGGACTTCTCTGCCCCTGATGTCTTCCTGGAAGGCTATTAGGGCTTCCCCCACTGCTCTGAGTTCCCTGTAGTTGGATGACCTGCGAGCTAGTGAGCTGTCCCATTGCCCCTGAGCTTTTTTCTTTTCCAGGTGGGCGCCCCACCCCCAGGAACTGGCATCGGTGGTAACCTTCACTGGGTTCCACTGTGCCCATGGTCGCCCTTCCTTCAGGTTTTGGTGAAACGTCCACCACTCCAGGGAGGTCAGGACCTGGGGGGTGAGCAGA
This sequence comes from Rana temporaria, assembly GCF_905171775.1. Classification (NCBI taxonomy): domain Eukaryota; kingdom Metazoa; phylum Chordata; class Amphibia; order Anura; family Ranidae; genus Rana; species Rana temporaria. The sequence goes on from NC_053498.1 coordinate 11,930,930, forward strand.
ATGTCCTGGTCTAGGGACTCCCTCTTTGTCCCATGAGGACAGGAAGAAGAAATGCAGTGTCCTGGCATGAAGCTGCGCCCAAACCACTGCTGGAATGCTGGCTGACATAAGGCCTAAGACTCTCAGAACACTTCTTCTGGAGAGTCTGGGGTTCTTTTTTAGGGCCCCTGCCGCTGAGGCTAGCTTTAACACCTTGTCTTCTGGTAAGAAGAGCTTCTGCTGCCGAGTGTCCACTATATATCCCAGGAAGGTCTTGACCTGCTCTGGTTTGAGGGAGGATTTTTCTTTGTTGACTATCCACCCTAGACTCTCCAGGACTGCTATTACCCTGTTGGTGTCCAACGAGACCTGAATGGCAGACTTTCCTGATATCAGTAAGTCGTCCAGATAGGGTATAAGGGATATGCCCTGTAGGTGTAGAAATGCCGTAGCTTCCGCTAGGATTTTTGTGAATATTCTTGGGCTGGAAGTTAGCCCAAAGGGTAGTGCCCTGAACTGCCAGTGGAGGATTTCTCCTTCCACTACAACCGCAAACCTCAGGTATGCCTGGTGATCCACATGAATTGGCACGTGAAGGTAGGCATCTTTGAGGTCTAGGGTCACCATGAAGGCTTCCTTCATGAGGTTCTTTCTTACCGAAAGAATACTTCCCATAGTGAATTTTTTGTATTCCAGAAACTTGTTCAGGTTTCTCAGATTCACTATTAAACGGTATTTTCCAGAAGGTTTGCGAACCACGAATACATGGGAATAAAATCCCCGGTATTGCTGATCCTTTGGTACCGGCACTATCACTAGTTGTTCTGCTAACTCCCTTATGCCCTGTAAGAGGGCAGACCTCTTCAGAGCATCCCTGGGAAGATGTGTAAGCGCGACCATAGAGGGGGGTGTCGTCAGAAATTCTAGACGATAGCCCTTTTGAATTATTAGGCGAATGTAGGGACTGTTCGAAATTTTTTCCCACTGGGGAAGGAATTGGGACAGTCGACCCCCCACTTTGATCTCGGCGTCACTTGGATTGCTTGTCGCCGGCTTTTGGAGGAGGGAAAAGCAGGTTGTTCCTCTTATTCCCTTTACCAAAGTTCCAGCGCCTGTAAGGTTCCTTTTTGGATTTTTGTTTACCCTGCCCCTGGGGGCCTCGAAAAGTTTTTTTTTTTGAAAACTTCTTTTTTGGGTTTAACTGGAAATGTTTTGCCTTTTTCTGATGACCTGGCCAGGACATCATCTAGGTCTTTGCCAAACAACAGGGAACCCTGAAAGGGGATACCACATAATTTACCCTTGGATGTTACATCTCCTTCCCAGGCTTTAATCCAAACTGCCCTCCTGGCTGAGTTGATGAGGGCTGCTGTTTTAGCTGATGCTCGTGCAGATTCAATTGCTGCATCTGCTAGGTAAGCAATCGCTTTCCTTATCACTGTAAGTGATTCAACTACTTCTTCTGCATCAGTAAGTATTCTGAGCCATGTGCTCGGTGAGCGTTTCCACCCATATATCGGTGTTCCTAGCTACGCATGCTGCTGCTAGAGCTGGACTCAGTGCTGCCGAGTTGGCCTCCCAAGCTTTTCTAAGGAGAGATTCTGCTCTACGGTCCATCAGATCCTTGATGTTACCCGCATCCTCAAAGGAGAGATCAGACAATTTAGTGACTTGCGACAAAGCCGCATCAAGTCTAGGGAGTTTAAAAAAGACCTCCTCGTCTTCCTGGGAGAAGGGAAACCTTCTTTTCCAGGTTTTTTGTTTGATAATCCTCCTTTCAGGATCTCTCCACTCCTGTAGGACTAATTCCTTGAGGGACTGGTGTAGGGGAAATACTTTAGATTGGGTGTCGCCCAAACCCCTATAGACCTTATCCTGTGCTGATGCTGCTTTAGGGGTCTCTGGTATCTCCTCTGTGGCGTAAATTGCCTGGAGGAGACCCTCCAGATCTTCCACGGCAAAGAGGTGTCTCCTAATACGTGCGTCTTCCTGAGACTGACTAATTGGGTCCCCGTCTACCTCTCCTGAGCTGTGCCGGGACCTGGGTAAGCTTGCTACCTCACTTTCTTCACCCTCTATCTCCCCCAGAGGGGGAATTTGTGGTGATGTGAAGAAGGCACTTGGGCCCCTAGAAAAGGGGTTTTCTTGTGAGGAAGTGCCTTCCCTGGGGGTAAGATCCTCTGTCCCAGTCTGAGCTGTCTGACCAGCTGCCTCCCGGAAAGCTTTTACTGTTGCTAACATTTCTGTTTGCATAGATGCAAGAAAATTCTTCATCATTGCAGCAGCCTCCTTCCCTGCTAAAGTATTAATACATTTGTAGCAGAAAGGCTTAGAGTAAGATTTGGGGAGTTTCTCTCTGCAATTCCCACATTTCTTAGAGGAACTATGCCCTGTAGCGGCAGGAGACTGAGCTGAGGCCTCCTGGGCTCCGCTGGGGGATTCTGAAAGACATGAGGTATACACACATTACTCTGTCTTTTTTCCCAAAGACTGCTGCTGTACTGGGGAGGAGAGAAAGCAGACTAGAAGAAGGGCCAGATCCTGCACTGGTCGTTCCCTAAAAGTTTGGGAAATCTTCACTGCTTCCCTCCTCCCTTTCCAGGGGGATTCGTACTTACCGACCCCCGACCTGGATCTGCCAGCGGTCGCATCTGTCTTTCCGTCCTCTTCCATGAGGAGGGAGACTTGGTCCTGGCTGTCGGTACTCCTACACGAGTCGTCCACAAGCCGACCTGCCCACCGCTCAGCGCTGTGTCACGTTGCCGACAGGAACTTCCGGGTTACGCCGCCGGGAACCGCCCACTTCCTGTGATGCGGTTCCTGTTCCCAGAACGAGGCTTGGAACGCAGCATTTGAATTTTGAAGACCCGGGAACAGCCCTTTCGATGGCGGTGGTTTCAACAGCACTCAGTGATGGCTCACCTCCCCGCAGCTCAGAGCACTGGTGTGTATAGGGGGCGACCTGTGAGTTTGGACCGAAGTCTACAGGTTAGTTCAGCCCTCCCCGGCCTCCCTAAAACCTGTCTCACAGGGGTACCTTCGACCCTCCCCGGTCTCTAGGTTTTCTTAAAAAAAATAAACGTGTCGCTGTGTTCGGAGAAACACAATCAATACTGGGGAGCAAGGGGAAGGGTGGGGCTTTTTAAACTGTCATGTGATTGTGTTTCCTGCAGGGAGGAGCCATCATCTCTCGGGTGCCGTCCTGGAAGGTGATAAGAGAAATATGTAAATCAGCTAGATACGCCTATTCACGAACGTACACCCGGCCGTCACAGTACAGATACAGCGTTTACGTTAGGCTTTTTCTGGCGTAGAGTAACCCCTGCTCTATGAGGCCTACCAATGTTAGGTATCGGAACAGTGTAAAATTTCATGTTTTACGTTGTTTGCGCAAGTCGTTCGCGAATAGGGCTGGGCGTCATTTACGTTCACGTCGAAAGCATTGACTTTTTGCGGGTTAATTTGGAGCATGCGCACTGGGATACTTTCACGGACGCCGTTCGTAAAAAGCGTAATTTACGTGGGGTCACAATAAATTTACATAACACACGCCCACATGTTCCAAATTTAAATTAGGCGGGCTTACGCCGGCCTATTTACGCTACGCCGCTGCAACTTTGCTTTGTGAATACTACACTTGCCTGTCAAAGTTGGAGGCGTAACGTAAATAGGATACGTTACGCCCGCACAAAGATGCGCTCTCCTACGTGAATCTGGCCCCTTGTGTATAATTGCTATTCTGAGTTTTGACCACAAGAGGCCGCTGTTTCTACACTGTTTACAGACTGCAAGCTTTTGCAGATTGAGAGGAGGTGGAGCTGAGAGGGGGAAGAGCGAGAATCAGGAAGCAAATGGAGGAGACGTTTTGTTTTGTGGGACTGTGTGAAAGTTGAATCTGTTCGCATCCGGGGGGGGGGGGGGGTCCGTTCGTCCTAGAGCTTCAGGAACGGCAGCCGAGTAGTCACCGTTCAGTACAGAGCATGTCCGGAGGAAGAAGGGATCGTTTTTCCAGAAAGGCCGATAGGAGCTGAGAGACGGAGAACTACCTCACCTGCAGTACCTCATGGTTGCTGAAAGGCAGAGCTTTTTTTCTCAGAAAATAGGTGCAGGAACTCAACCACGACCCCGTTCAGTTTTTAAAAACAGTAGAAGGGTCTTAAAGGGGCATTAAATACCAGTATTGCATTACATACAGAATGCAGAGTTCAGGTGGTTACACACAGAGTGCAGAGCTGTCACTTGTAAACACAGAAACCAGACTGTGTGTACAAGTGATTGTGGTGATCAGGCACCAAAGGGTCTGAGCCAGAGGTGGTGGAACTGAGTTCCCCCAAGTTCCCCCTGAAAAAAATCCCTGCTGAAAGGACTTTTCATTAGTCGGTTGGAAGACATCATTGGCTACAGATCAAGACCCGGGTCAGTAATATCGTGCACGCACCGCCTAGTGATGTTTGGCGCCTAAAGATTAGGCCTGTAGTTAGTCAGTCAGGGCCATCACAGTGTATCAGGCCAAAAGTGTTGCTACTATTAGTACAAGGACTCTGCTACCTAAAGGGACATTGCCTAAGGAGAGCAATTTTCCAAGTTACCAAACCTGTTTAGTGTCTTCATTAAGGAAGTAAACCTTACACACGGGTTCTCAAACCGGTTATGTAAAGGGAGCGGGTAAATATTGCATAGAAGTTATAAGTTTGTAAGCTGCTGTACCGCTGATGACTCCGAAACTAAGCATATACACAATCGTTCGCGTTTTGATAAGGGTAATAACAGGTAAGGTGGGGACAGTCCTAGTTGTGCCCGCCAATAGGCAAATTACGACAAAGTGCCTCGGTATCCAACCGGGGGGCATCTTTCTGTGCAGCACAGGGGTTCTCAGCTACGGCTGGGTGTATGCAACCTTATTCTGTGTTCATTTTGGGGTTTTGGTTTTAAAAATTAAAAGTTAAAAAAATTAACATTGGGTTGAGGCTAATTAAAGCGGGAGTTCACCCATTTATAATTTTTTTTTTTTCTCCCCTTAGCTTCCTGCTCGTTCGGTCTAGGGGAATCGGCTATTTGTATTAAAATATGAGCAGTACTTACCCGTTTTCGAGATGCATCTTCTTCCGTCGCTTCCGGGTATGGGTCTTCGGGAGCGGGCGTTCCTTCTTGATTGACAGTCTTCCGAGAGGCTTCCGACGGTCGCATCCATCGCGTCACTCGTAGCCGAAAGAAGCCGAACGTCGGTGCGGCTCTATACTGCGCCTGCGCACCGACGTTCGGCTTCTTTCGGAAAATCCATACCCGGAAGCGACGGAGAGGATGCATCTCGTAAACGGGTAAGTAATGCTCATATTTTAAAACAAATAACCGATTCCCCTAGTAAAAACGAGCAGGATTCTAAGGGGAAAAAGTGCCCTCTAAGGGTGAACCACCGCTTTAAGGGGAGCAGAAATGGGTATTTTTTTTTTTTTTAAATCAATGCAGTACTTACCGTTTTCGAGATAGATGTTCTCCCACCGCTTCCGGGTATGGGCTGCGGGACTGGGCGTTCCTATTTCATTGACAGCCTTCTGACCGTCGCATACAGCGCGTCACGAGTTTCCGAAAGTAGCCGAACGTCGGTGCGCAGGCGCCGTATAGATCCGAACCGACGTTCGGCAACTGGTGACGCGCTGTATGCGACCGTCGGAAGGCTGTCAATCAAATAGGAACGCCCAGTCCCGAAGATCATACCCGGAAGCGGCGGGAGAACATCTCTCGAAAACGGGAAGTAAGGCATTGATTTAAAAAAAAAAAAAAAAAAGTTTCTGCTCCCCTTAATTAGCCTCAATCTAATGTTAAAAATGTATATTATTTTTTGGTGAACCTCCACTTTAATACCTTGTTACAGTAAAAGAAAAGAACCGTTTCCCAAAAGTTGGTGTCAAAGTTGCTTTCCTCGTTCGTGACTTCGCTGTATCCTGGAGAGCCCACCCCGGTACACGGTTTACAAGTGCACAGAAAACAGACGTCTGTCGCCATAAAAGACCTGGGGGGCCCTCTGATGTGAACTCAAAGCAAATTCACATACTGTAGTCATTTTTATTGAAGAACTTACCTAGTAACTGGCTCTCTTTGAACTGAGCTCCACACACTGAGCCAGATGGACAAGTCACATTGGGGCCGGTACATGAGTCCGATGACGAAGAACACCTTGTACAAGAGAGCGAGTATCCTAGAGGGAGAAAATACAGCAAAGGATGGATTGTGACAATAATGGATTCAAGAAACTCAGGAGGGCAATTTCCCTTGTTAGGAATATTGTTGAGGACATTAAATGCGTTGAAAAGACTTTGTAGTAATCATTGGAGAAGCTGTCTGGGCCGGGGGGGGGGGGGGGGGGGGGGGGGGGAAAGCAAATTTTACAACACTGGCAACTTCCTCGTCAGTAAGTGGGGCAGATAGAGTAAGACGTAGGGTTGAGCGAAGCCGAGCTGTAAAGTTCGGGTTCGGTACGGACTTTGGGTTTTTCCCCGAACCCGAACAATTGAAAAAAGTTTGGGTCTGGAAAAAAAAAAAAAAAAAGCGGAGGTCCCCGCAAATTCAATAACCAGACCCTTCAGGTCTGGTATGGATATTAAGGGGAACCCTTAAAAAAAAAAAATTGATGTGGGGTTCCCCCTAAATATCCATAACCAGACCCGTTATCCGAGCACGTTGACCTGGCCGGCCGCAGAAAAGAGGGGGGACAGAGTGCGGCCCTCCCCCTCTCCTGAACCGCACCAGGCGGTGGGGACAAGGGTCTCATCCCCACAACCCTTGACCGGTGGTTGTGGGGGTATGCGGGCGGGAGGTTTATCAGAATCTGGAAGACCCCTTTAACAAAGGGGACCCCCAGATCCTGACCCTGCCCCTGTTTGAAATGGTAATGGGGTACACTGTACCCCTACCATTTCACGAAGGAAGTGTAAAGTCTTGTAAAAAAAAAAAAAAAAAAAAAAAAAAAAAAAACTCTGACACCGTAGAATAAAGTCTTTTTTTTTTATTTTATTAATAAAGGACTTTATTCTATGGCGTCAGTGTTTAATAAAAAAAAAAAAAAAAAAATCCTTGTTATATAGGGCTAAGGTTATATAGGGCTGAGGTTATATAGGGCTGAGGTTATATAGGGCTGAGGTGTATTCACAAAACTGCTCTGCTAGTGAAGAACCTTTTTAAAGTGGAGTTCCACCCATAAATATAACATCAGTAGTTTTAAAAAAAATGTCATTAGTCCTTTACGAAATATTTTTTTTTTTTTTTTTAGATGCCTTCAAAGTGTTGTTGCTAGGCAGAATAGTTAATCTTCCCACTTCCTGCACCTAGGTGCTTAATGCTTCCTAACCTACACCCCACAGACTCCTGGGAATGTAGTGGGGGTAACTTTCCAGGAGTCTGTGCATTCCCCAGTATCAAAGAATCATGTGACTTGGACAGTACAGGTGCTGAAACCTGATCTGACACTGCTTGTACAGCACTGAGCATGTGCGAGATTTGCAAGGCTGAAATCCAGGAAGTCATACAGTCTGGCTTCATGATGCCCACACTTAAGATGGCCCCAGTCAATTTCTATTTTATAAAGTGTCTAAATGCTGTAACAACCTAACAAAACGGACCTTAGTTTACAGACTAACTTTACTAGAATACATTAAGCTTGTGTATTACAGGGGTATTTATATATAAAAAGTGAAATTGTGGCCGGAACTCCGCTATAAATAAAATGCAACATCTTCTATTCCAAATTCCTTTTTGCAGGGGTCCTCTCCAGGATGAGAGGCCTTGGGGGGTTTGAAACCATAACCTATTGGTTTATCACTTCTGCCTCCCTGTACCACTGGATCTATACATGTTTACCTACCTCACACTTTGCGCAACTTAAAAGTTGTGCAATTTCCATTGCGACTTTACTGTGCGACTTGTTTTGATGTTGGACGAGTGCCAATGTGGTAATTTGCTTTGTGCTCCACAAAGTCGTTAGACATGCAGAACAGAAAAATATAAAATTGTTTTGTTTCTTAATTTTCTAAAGAATTCTAAATTTTAAGAACGATTTAAATTGGTCGAAAAACTGATCAACCAATGGAATTCTGTGGTGGTTGTTAAGAAACGGCCAAGAAGCCGCCTCCTTACCGCTTAAGGACCGCCTATATACGTCGGCAGAATGGCACGTCGCCTTTAAGAGCCCAGCCGTGGGTCAGTCTGAAGCTCCGTGACAGCGCCCCCGGTGTCCTGCGATCGGGTCACAGGAGCTGAAGAACGGGGAGAGATGAGTGTAAACAAACCTTCCCCGTTCTTTTCTGTAGCAGTGTCACTGATCGTCTGTTCCCTGTTATAGGGAACGACGATCAGTGACATCACACGTCCTGCCCCCCCCCCCCCCCCCCTTCTACAGTAAGAATCACTCCCTTAGGGCACACTTAACCCCTTAGCGCCCCCTAGTGGTTAACCCCTTCACTTATTTTCACAGTAATCAGTGCATTTTTATAGCACTTGTCGCTGTGAAAATGACAATGGTACCAAAAATGTATCAAAAGTGTCCGCCATAATGTCGCAGTAAAAAAAAAAAAAAAAAAAAAAAAAAGCTGATCGCCGCCATTAGTAGTAAATTTTTTTTTAAATAAAATTATTAATAAAAATGGCATATAACTATCCCATATTTTGTAAAACAAAAATAGGTAGAATACGTATCGGCCTAAACTGAGAAAAAAAAAATAAAACCGCAGAGGTGATCAAATACCACCAAAAGAAAGGTCTTTGTGGTGAAAAAAAAACCAATTGTTTGGGAGCCACGTCGCACAATTGTCAGTTAAAGCGACGCAGTGCCGAATCGCAAAAAGTGGCCCGGTCATTGACCAGCAATATGGTCCGGGGCTGAAGTGGTTAAGGGGAACCCTGCGCCAAATTAAAAAAATAAAATGGCGTGGGGTTCCATCCAAAAATCCATACCAAACCCTTACCCGAGCACGCAAACTGGCAGGCCATAGGAAAAGAGGGGGGGGGGGGGGGGGGGACACGAGAGTTTTTTTTCTTTTATCAAAGGATTTCAACTTGGTGTGCATTTTTACACATTTGTGAAATGGTAGGGGTACAATGTACCCCGTTACCAATTCAAATGGGGGGCCTGGGATCTGGGGGTCCCCAGATTCTAAAAAGCCCCCCCGCAGACCCCCACAACCACCGGGCAAGGGTTGTGGGAGACGAGGCCCTTGTCCAGTTCAGGGGGGGGGGGGGGGGGATCACCCTCTTGTCGTCGTCCCCCCCCCCCCCCTCTTCCTGCGGCCTGCCAGGTTGCATGCTCCGATAAGGGTCTGGATTTTTGGGGGAACCCCCACGCCATTTTACAATTTATCTGTATTGCCGGGATCAGACAATTCATTATAGCCGCAAGTAGTTTTAAATGACTCCCCCCCCCCCCCCCAGAGACAGTTATAAACACAGGAAACATGCGCTACTTTACAAGCATACTATACACACCCCCTAGGTGCGAAATTTAAAGGAATATTTCACGTTAAGCATCATTAAAAAAAAAAACAAAAAAAAAACACTGCTCCCGAAAAAGTTGCAGTTTTTCCAAAACTTTTTTTTTTGCATTGATACATGTCCCCTGGGGCAGGACCCGGGTCCCCAAACTTTCTGACAATAACATATTAACCTTTAAAATTAGCACTTTAGATTTCTCCCATAGACTTTTAAAGGGTGTTCCACGGCTTTTCAAATTTGCTGCACACGCCCCAAATTGTTTGCTGTGCGGTGAATGAGCAAACAGCCAATGTCCGAGTCAAACTCAGGTCAGAAGGGGGGGGGGCGGCATGTGAGAACCCCCCCCCCCCCATGAACCATGCCAGGCCACATGCTCTCAACATGTTAATGGGGACAAGGGCCTCTTCCCCACAACCCTGGCCAATGGTGCGAGGTCAGTCCAAATGCAATGCAAATTCAGCCATACGGTCCGTATGGCTGAAATTGCATGCGATTTGCAGTGTGGTGCAAGTCACATGCAATCTTGCATAGTGCATCAGTGTGAACCTGAGCTCAGTGTCTCAAGAAATGAGATAGGCCATCAGGTGTGATCAATTTTCAGCGATTGGCAGCTTGTAGACTCTAAAAACTTTCACATAGACCTGACAATATCCACTAATTTGTGTTATTTTTACCAAAGATATGTAGCAGTGTAAACGTTGGCCAAAAATGTATAATTCAAAATTTCTACTTTGCAGAATTTTATGACAGTAAAAAACAAAGAAATATAATAATTCATTCCTATAAGAACACTTGTGAAGTATTTCTCAAAGATTAATACGCACTCACCAGATGCCACCAAAGCCGAAAGCACCCCAAGAATCTGGAGACGCGCTGTCATTATGCGAGGCTGCTGTGTCTCCAGGTTGGTTCCCAGAGAGGACTGAATAAGTGTGCTGGAAAAACTGCTTTTTTATTGGGCTTTTGGGTGTGGCCAGGGCCGATCCTGGGCGGGTGCAAGCTGAGGCAGAGGGGCGGTGCCGAAGATGTCAGTGCCATTTGTTTTGGCCCCATGCACACTGGACATTTTTTGACGTTTTTACAGCTGCTGTTTTTGGCTGTAGACATTTTTTTTTTACAGTCATTAAACTCTCCATCATATTGTTTTACGTGTCCATGCACACATAGGGCTAGATTCACGTAGAGTTACGCCGGCGTATCAGTAGATACGCCGTTGTAAATCTCAATCTACGCCGTCGTAAATTTAAGCGTATTCTGGAAACCAGATACACTTAAATTAGTCTAAGATACGAGCGGCGTAAGTCTCCTACGCCGTCGTATCTTAGGGTGCAATATTTACGCTGGCCGCTAGGTGGCGCTTCCGTTGAGTTCTGCATAGAATATGTAAATGAGTAGATACGCCGATTCAGAAACGTACGTCGTTTACGTTAGGCTTTTTCGGCGTAAGGTTGCTCCTGCTATTATGAGGCGTACGCAATGTTAAGTATGGACGTCGTTCCCGCTTCGAATTTTGTAAATTTTGCGTCGTTTGTGTAAGTCGTTCGCGAATAGGGCTTTGCGTAAATTACGTCCACGTCGAAAGCATTGACGATTTGCGGCGGAATTTCGAGCATGCGCACTGGGATTCTTTCACGAACGTCGTTAAAGACGTCATTTACGTGGGGTCATGTTTTATTTGCATAAAACACGCCCACCTCTTCTCAATTTGAATTCGGCGCGCTTACGCCGGCTGATTTACGCTACGCCGCCGCAACTTACGGAGCAAGTGCTTTGTGAATACTTCACTTGCCCGTCTAAGTTGCGGAGGCGTAGCGTAAATAGGATACGCTACGCCCGCACAAAGATACACCCTCCTACCTGAATCTAGCCCATAGGCTGTTATCAGCAGTTTTGAGCAGTAAAAACAAAACAGCTGTAAAAATGCTCTAAAGCTGATAAACATTGATAAACGCTCAAAAACATCGCTCACCAGTGTTTTTCTTTTTCTTTTTTATGTTTTTGATCAATTGAAAAAAAAAAATATGTAAAAAAAAAAAAAAAACCGCTAAAAACGCTAGCGCAGAAAAACGCTAAAAAACGAAAAAACGCTATTGCAAAAAACTTGAAAAAAGTTGAAAAACTCCAAAGCTACTGGTGTGGCACTGATTGGTACCACTAGTGGGCACTGATAGGTGACACTGATATGTGACCCTGATGAGCACTGATATGTGGCACTGATAGGTGACACTGATGGGCACTAATAGGCAGTGTCCTGTCAGAATACCGCTGCCCATCAGAAAATGTAACGGAAGTGACGTTATGAGCAGAAAATGCTTACTGCGCATGCGCCGTGTGTTCCAACATGGCCGCTATGTGTTCCAAAGCTAGCAGCGAACATCTTCTTACACTCAGGCAGGCAGGCAGAAGGTGGCGACGGCCATCTTGGTACACCCCGCACTGCTCAGCGGCAAACTGATTATATACTGAAATAGTATATAAGGTGAAATAGTATATGTCGTGGTGAAATAGTCTATTTAAGTATATAAGGTGAGTTTACTGCTAAAATAAGTGTGAAATTGAACACTTGCCTGGGTGTAATAAGTCTGCTGCTGGCTACTTGTTCTGTCACAATAGGAAACCTATTTAAACGCATATCGGCCATGCTGGAATGCATAGCGCATGCACAATAAGCAATTTTGTTCACAGCGTCACTTCCGTTGCATTTTCTGATGGTTAGCAGTATTCTGATAGAACAAGGGTACTGATGGGCACTTATAGGCGAAACTAATAGGCAGCCCTAATGAGGAGGCACTGACAGGCATTACTGATGGGCAATGATTGGCATCTGTGATGGGCACTGACTGGAAATACTGATGGGCAATGATTGGGATCTGTGATGGGCACTGACTGGCATTATTGATGGGCACTGATTGTTTTTTTTTAATTTGCACTGATTGGCATCTGATGGGCAATGACTGGCATCTGTTGTGGACACCTCTGATGGGGGCTGTGCTGATAATAAATGCCCTAAGGCTCTGTTCACATCCAGGCGTTCCAGATTGCGGGTGGTATTGCAGCGATTCTGCCCGCGATCCCAAATCGTTGCACACAATTCCAAAGGCACCCCAATCGTGGCGCGATTTTGCCACGATTGTCGCCCCGAAAAATCGCTGTAAAATCGCGCAAACGGTATCGTGGGATGTCTCTCACCCAAAAGAAGTCCTGGGACAATTCAGTTTGCACGATTTTACTGCGATTGTCACCCAACCGACAAATCGCGGTAAAATCGCACCACGATCGGAGTGCCATTGGAAGTTAACATGGATAGCAAGCGTGCCTCATGATCTGCGGTGATTTGGGATCACCGGCAGAATTTCTGTAATTCCGACCTCGATCCGGAACACCTAGATGTGAACGAAGCCTTAGGCACCTGTCCCCGGAGTTGTCCCTGTGAAGAAGGGAAGAGAAAGCTGTTGACCATGTTGTTGTACCTCTAGTGGACTTCGAAAGGCCCTATACATTAATATTTATTGGTAGATCGGTGTCGGTGATTGTTGGCAATTTCACTAGCAACATACAGTCCATTTGCAGATGATTGGAGTGAAGCGTTTATATCTAGGTATTGAGACACCGATGGGCCAGATTCTCAAAAGAGTTACGCCGGTGTATCTACAGATATACCGGCGTAATTCGAAAATCCCGCCGGCGTATCATTGTTTTGTATTCTCAAAACAAGATACGCCGGAATTAGGCTAGGTTCCGACTGATGTAAGTCACTTACACCGTTGGATCCTAAATGCAATACTACGCTGGCCGCTAGGTGGCGTTTACGTTCAGGTCTCATTTGACTATGCAAATGAGCCTGATACGCCGATTCCCGAACGAATTTGCGCCGCCTCGTCGTCGTTTACGTTGTTTCCATAAGCGTAAGGTTACCCCTGCTATATGAGGGGGTAACCTTACGCCAGTCCGCCGTATGCCATGTTAAGTATGGCGTTGGGTCCGCGTCGTCTTTTTCCGTCGGTTACGTCGTTTTACTAAGTCGTTCGCGAATACGACTTGACGTCAATGACGTTTTCCGTCGTGAGCTGGAGCATGCGCACTGGGCTATTTTTACGCCCGGCGCATGCGCAGTTCGATCGGCGCGGGGGCGCGCTTAATTTGAATACAAGCCGCCCCCTTTGAATTACGCGGCCATACGCCGGCCCATTTACACTACGCCGCCGCAAATTACGGAGCAAGTGTTTTGCGAATACGGCACTTGCTCAAGTAATTTGCGCAGGCGTGGTGTAAATGGCTTACACTACGCCAACGCAGGAAACTATGAGAATCTGGCCCATTGTCTTTATGACCCATTTGCTATAAGCTGAATTGGGTCCATGTGTTCTGTTAAGCCTCCTTATATTCCATTTGTTGGCAGATTTCTTCACGCTGGTGATTTTTCCTCTCTGGGTGATCGACCATCACAAATTGGATATCATATACGTCTTCACGGACCTATTCACCTTATTTTGGACTATTTCAGTTCACAAATGACTGTGATATATACATAGGTGTGTGCAGCCTATGGCATTAGGGTGTGCACCCCGAAGCTCAAACATATTTGCATGTGTGTGCATGTGTATATACAGTATACTGATGGTGTCAGTAGAGCGGTGGATGGTGTCAGTAGGGCAGAGATTGGTGTCAGTAGGGCAGTTGACAGTGTCAGTAGTTTTTATTTTTATTATATTTTTTTATTTTTAGGCTGCATTCACACCTGTACGTTTTGTCGCCTGAAGCGCGACGCTCAAAAACGCTAGAGTGGGAAAAATACATTATTCCCTATGGAGATGGTTCACATCTCCACTCCAATTCGCCTGACGCCGAACGCCTGAAGCTCAAACAAGATCCGGACCCTTTTTTGTCGCGCGTATCGGGCGGTTTGGGCGTTTTTGAGCGTTTCCATTTCCCATATAAAGTAATGGAAACGCTCGATTCAAGCGACTAGCGCGACAACGAGCGTTTGCTACGGGCGTTTCGTCGCTTTAATCAATAGAACATTTCACCCAGGCAGAAGATAAAAGAAATCTACCAACATAGCAACAAGTGATGAAAAGATGATCATTTTTTCTATTGGCTAAAATAAAAACCGTCGAAGTACAAAAACGTCGGACGACGCTGTATGCAAACACGCAAATAAGCATGAATACGCGCGACAAAACGCTGGAAAAAAAACGCAGGAAAAAACGACCGAACGACCTACGCTCAGGTGTGAATGCAGCCTTAGGAGCCCCATTTGGGAGCTTTGGTGTAATATCAGGGGTCTATTTCTGTGTGTTAGTGCACATTTAAAGCAGTATATTTCTGTGCATTACTGCATGTTCAATGCAGCATATTTATGTGCATTACTGCATGTTCAATGCAGCATATTTCTGTGCATTACTGCATGTTCAATGCAGCATATTTCTGTGCATTACTGTACGTTTAACCACTCAGGCCGCGTACACACGGTCGGTCCAAACCGATGAAAACAGACTGAAGGACCTTTTCATCGGTCCAAACCGATCGTGTGTTGGCCCCATCGGTCAGTTATCCTTCGGTCAAAAATTGTAGAACTTGCTTTAAAATTGATAGACGCCTAACCGATATGTCAAAACCGATGGTTAGTATGCAAAAGCATCGGTTAAAAACCTGCGCATGCTCAGAATCAAGTCGAAGCATACTTGGAAGCATTGAACTTCGTTTTTTTCAGCATGTCGTTGTGTTTTACGTCACCGCGTTCTGACACGATCGTTTTTTTAACCGATGATGTGTAGGCGCGACGGACCGCTTTGGACCATTCTCATCAGATGTACCGACCGTGTGTACGCGGCCTCAAGGACCGCCGCACGACTAAATATGTTGGCAGAATGGCATGGCTGGGCACATGGACGTATGTATATGTCCTCTTTAAGAGCCCAGCCGTGGGTCGCAAGCGCGGGACCCGCAGACCCGATAGCCGCCGGTGTCCCGCGATCGGGTCGCAGGAGCTGAAGAACAGGGAGAGGTGCGTGTAAACGAACCTTCCCCGTTCTTCTCTGTGGCTTGTCACTGATCGTCTGTTCCCTGTCATAGGGAACGACGATCAGTGACGTCAAAAATCCAGCCACGCCCCCCTACAGTATGAGGTAGAGATCCGGGTTGCGAACCCCCTCACCAGCATTTGTCAGTTAGCAAATTTAAACATTTGCCTGGGGTCAAACCTGTATTTACTTCCTTTGCTGCCCCAGGGCCGGATCCTTCAATGAACCCCCCCCCCCCCCAACACACACACCATCACATAGGGGCTTCTGAGCCCCCCCAAATTAAGTAAAAAAATTAATTACATTAAAAATACCCCCCGCCAAATTCTATAGTGAAATACAGTACTTAGAACTCCGTCTGACTGTTTACATGTTGAATTTTAAGCGGACTTCTGTCAGATTCGCAAACCTGTGAGATCAGCAAGCTTGCCGCTGCTTTTAAAATTCAACATGTAAACAGTCAAACGGAGTTCTAAGTACTGTATTTCTCTATAGAACCTCAGTTTACTGTTATAAATAAGTGTAAAATGTAAAACTCCAGGGGGTGTACAAAGATATCTGCTTGTCCCCTTCTCACTGTATCCTTAGGGTGTAGGAGTGCGGAGTGTAGCAAGATGGGGGCGATTCGTCACTTTCGGCTACCCATGGCGGTTTTAGTGTGCTGTTTTGTCGTAAAAGTGTTGGAACGCATATGGCGGCGGCGCGCATGTGCACTGCAGAGTTTTTCAGCGGAATGTCACTTCCGGAGCAAACTGTGATGGGGAGCCATATGTGACGAGACAAGAGGCGGATGCTTTTCTCAATACAGACCGGTGTTCTGCCGAAGAAGGTCCCCCCGGCGGATAAGGACCCCCTGTACTGCGTAGGCGCGGTGCTTGCGCAGTACGAACCTTAAAGGCGCCGCCGAAAATAGCCAAAGATGTAGAGCTGAGAGTCAGCTCTACACGGCCCCTGCGCAATGACTAGAGCTGGTACGGTTCAGTAGTAGGGGGGGGGAGAGCGTTCTCTCATCTCCCCCTCTTTTCCTGCGGCCTGCCAGATTGCATGCTCAGATAAGGGTCTGGTATGGATTTTGAGGGGGACCCTACGCCATTTTTTTTTATTTGGCACAGGTTTCCCCCTAATATAAATACCAGACCTGAAGGGCCTGGTATGGGACCCCCACGCAATTTTTATTTTTTTTGCATTCGGGGTTCCCCTAAATATTTATATCAGACCCAAGGGCCTGGTAATGGACTGGGGGGGAACCCATGCCATTTTTTTTCAAAGAGTTTTATCTATATTGCCGAGTCCTGACAATTCATTACAGCCGCGATCAGTTTTAAATTACTTTTTTTCTTTTAGAAATGTCATTTTGCTGCAGGGACTGTTCTAAACACGGGAAACATGCGCTACTTTACTGGCATACTATAGACACCCCCCCAGGCACAAAATGTAAATGAAAATTAAATGTTATTGTATCACTGATCCTTAGTCTAGAGGTACAGAGGCTGTGTAATGTGCAGGGGGGCTGTGTAATGTAAAGGGGACCCGAGAGGCGGGGCTATGTAATGTTATCTTCATTTATTAGTAGATGAATGCGGCCCTCCATGCATTCACATACACTGAATTCCCTTCAGTGGAAAAGGTTTGCTAATCCCTAATCCCTAATCGCTAATCAGAGACATGAGCGGATCTTTGTGCGGGCGTAGCGTATCTTATTTACGCTACGCCGCCGCAACTTAGAGAGGCAAGTGCAGTATTCACAAAGCATTTGCGTCCTAAGTTACGGCGGCGTAGCGTAAATTGGCCGGCGTAAGCCCGCCTAATTCAAATGTGGAAGAGGTGGGTGTGTTTTATGGTAATTACTCGTGACCCCACGTAAATGACGCTTCTTACGAACGGCGCATGCGACGTATCCCAGTGCGCATGCTCAAAATTACGCCGCAAATACTCCATGCTTTCGACGTGAACGTATCTTAAGCCCAGCCCCATTCACGGACGACTTACGCAAACGACGTAAAACGTGAAAAATTTTACGCTGTTCTGACGTCCATACCTAATATTGGCTACGCCTCATAGAGCAGGGGTAACTTTACGCCGAAAAAAACCTTACGTAAACGACGTAAATAAATGCGCCGGGCTCACGTACGTTTCTGAATCGGCGTATCTAGGTCATTTGCATATTCGACGCGGAAAATCTAAGGAAGTGCCCCTAGCGGCCAGCGTAAAATTGCACACAATTATACGCCGGCTTATGCAAGTTACGTCGGCGGAGGAAGCCTATTTTTTCAACGTATCTGCCTTTGAGAATCGACGTAAAGATACGACGGCGCAGATTTGAAATTACGGCGGCGTATCTGGAGATACGCCGCCGTAAGTTGTTTCTGAATCTGGCCCGGTATCTCTTAATTTTGTTTTTTAAGAGCCGGCCCTTCCCACTGCTTCTTTATATTTTATTTGGCAGTTGGAGATGGCTGGGTGCCCAGGCTTTAAAAGTTTCCAAGATATCAGTGGTCACACTCTTCTGCTGTGAAGCGATCACTTTGCTAAACACCTTTGGGAATTATTTGAAGATCCATGGTGTGCTGGCAAATATGTGTTTCTTGTATTTGCATTTACTATGGTTATATTACCTGGTTGAGTCGCTGCTCTGCGCAAATTATTTTGGACAAAATATTGGCGCTAGCACAGTTTCCGAATAAGATTTGCAAATATGTCCATTGATCTGTGTAGTTTCCAGTCTCCAGATGTCTGTTGCTGAAGCACCTGCTATCCCTTATGCCCTGTACACACGATCGGAATTTCCGATTGGAAAAAGTCCGACTGACTTTTTCCATCGCAGTACGTCCGGCGTGGGAGCGCGCCAAATTTAAATGGCACACGCCCATTTAAATTGGCCCGCCCTGCGCCGGAGGCCGCCGGCGTAGGTTTTCATCGCAAGTGCTTGGTGAATCAGGCACTTGCGATGAAAAATTGCGGCGGTGTAACGTATCTACGATACGTTGCGCCGCCGCTCTTCTATGTGAATCTGGCCCTAGATTTCCAAACCAAACTGAGACAATTGTAAATTTGTAGGCCACTAAAAAATAAAAAAAACGCGTATTTTATTTTTTATTAAAAACATAAAATGTATGCAAATAGTAAAAAAAAAAAAAAAAAAAAAAAGGAAGAAATAAAACAACAGTTTGCAAACAAACATTTTGTAAAAGTGAAACTGAAATCAATTCAATAGTTTTTATGTATACTGCGATCAACAAAAACATTATGGATTGCGGTTATGACAAAAAAGGTTTTCTTACAAAAAAAGAAAAAATGATCTACTAGTTACTGAAAGATAAAAAAAATCTGTTCCCCACGAATCAAACTTTTTTTTTAGTTTCTAGTCTAGAGGATATATACATATATACTGTATATATAGGATATATATATTTTTTTAGAATTTTTTTTAGACATTTCAGATCAATAACTTTAAAAAGAAAATTCCAATCATAGCCGGGAGGTAGAAACCTTTGTGGAGACCCGTACTTCCACTAGTACTTCCACTATTACTTCCACTAGTACAGATAAATACACCTTCTTGGGCACCATCTTTCCTGGAGAAATCACAGAAACTTTTTGTGGCACAACCACCCGCAGATATCCCGCCTCCTGCAAAAAAAAAAAAAAAAAAAAGCATGAAAAGTTTGGGAAATTCAGGTTTTCCAAAATTAAAACTGTTAAGGCCAATTTTATCTTAAAGCGGTGGTTGACCCTCCTTAACATCCTTATACCATTACATTCGGCATCGTAGCGCGAGCTACGGTATGCCGGTCTTAAATTTTTAATCCCCGTACTCACTGTGCTATCGATCATTGAAGAATCTGACTCCCGCGGGGAATGGGCGTGCCTATGGAGAGGGAGGATGATTGACGGCCGGCTCTGGCACGTCACGCTCCCCGAAGACAGCCGGAGTAGGTCTCGGCTCTTCACGGCGCCTGCGCACAGGCTATGCGCAGGCGCCGTGAAGAGCCAAGCCTATTTCGGCTATTTCCGGAGAAGCGTGACGTGCCAGGGCCGGCCGTCAATCACCTTCTCTCACCATAGGAACGCCCATTCCCCGGAATCTTCAATGATCCATAGCACAGTGAGTACGGGGATAAAAAATTTAAGACCGGCATACTGTAGCTCGCGCTACGATGCCGAATGTAATGGTATAATAAATTTTTTTTTTTTTTTTAATAGGGTGAACCCCCGCTTTAAAGAGGGAGTTCACCCTAAAAAAAAAAATTAACATTAGATTGAGGCTCATTTTGTGAAGGGGAATCGGGTGTTTTTTTTTAAAATCGAAGCCGTACTTACCGTTTTAGAGAGCGATGTCCTCCTCGGCTTCCGGGTATGGTCTTCGGGACTGGGCGTTCCTATTTGATTGACAGGCTTCTGATGGTCGCATACATCGCGTCACGAGTAGCCGAAAGAAGCCGATCGTCGGTGCGGCTCTATACGGCGCCTGCGCACCGACGTTCGGCTACTTTCGGAAAATCGTGACGTGATGGATGCGACCGTCGGAAGGCTGTCAATCAAATAGGAACGCCCAGTCCCGCAGCCCATACCCGGAAGCGGCGGAGAAGATCGCTCTCTAAAACGGTAAGTACGGCTTAGATTTAAAAAAAAACACCCGATTCCCCTTCACAAAATGAGCATCACTCTAATGTTAAAAATGTACTTTTCGGGTGAACTCCCGCTTTAATAACAACCACACATTAAAGAGGAACAGCAGTCTGCTCACATAATTTGTAATAAAAGCATAGATAACCAGATAGATCGCAGATAACCGCCATTACTAGTAAAACAAAAAATAATAAAAAAAAAAATACTACTAATTCTATACGAGTGTTTCTCAACTCCAGTCCTCAAGGCGCCCCAACAGGTCATGTTTTCAGGCTTTCCATTATTTTTCACTGCCCTAGTAATTACCACAGACATTTCATCTGAGGGAAAACCTGAAAACATGACCTGTTGGGGCGCCTTGGGGACTGGAGTTGAGAAACCCTGTTCTATACCCTATTTTGTAGGCGCTATAACTTTTGTGCAAACCAATCAATATACGCTTATTGCAATTTCTTTTTTTTTTTTTACCAAAAATATGTAGAAGAATACGTATCGGCCTAAACTGAGAATTTTTTTATTTTTTATTATTGGGATATTTATTATATCAAAAATGTAAAAAATATTGGGCTAGATTCACATAGATCAGCGGATCTTTAGATCCGCGTGATCTATGTGATTTAAGATCCGCTGGCGCAAGTTTGAGAGGCAAGTGGGTAATTCACAAACCGCTTACCTCCAAACTTGCGGCGGCGGATCGTAAAACCCCCGGCGGAATTCAAATTCCGCGGCTAGGGGGAGTGTACCATTTAAATCAGGTGCGTTCCCGCGCCGATTTAAATGAGCATGCGCCGTCCGCGAAATTTCCCGGCGTGCTTTGCTCCCACTGACGTCCTAGTTTCGGCGTGAGCGTAACTTGTGACGCGCGGGTTTCTGAATCGGCGTACGCAAACGACGTAAAAAAAAAAAAAAAACGACGCGGGAACGACGGCTATACTTAACATTGGCTGCGCCTCATAGAAGCAGGGGTAAGTATACGCCGGGAAAACCGCTACGGAAACGTCGTAACAACACTGCGTCTGGTCCGCGTACGTTCGTGAATTGGCGTATCTCGCTGATTTACATATTTCTCAGCGTAAATCAGCGAGAACGCCCCTCGCGCCATTTTTAAATTGCAGGTAAGATCCGACGGTGTAACGCAGTTACACCTGTCGGATCTTAGTCATATCTATGCGTAACTGATTCTATGAATCAGGCGCATAGATACGACCGGCCGAACTCAGAGATACGACGGAGTATCTGGAGATACACCGTCGTATCTCTTTGTGAATGTAGCCCATTGTGTTTTTTTTTTCAAAATTGACGCTCTTTTTATAGCACAAAAAATAAAAACTGCAGAGGTGATCAAATACCACCAAAAAAAAGCTCGATTTGTGGGGGAAAAAAAGAACGTCAATTTTGTTTGGGAGCCACGTGCAAAAAATAAAAACAAGGGCCCGGATTCAGAAAGAAGATACGACGTCGAATCTCCTGATACGCCGTCGTATCTCTGAGTGCGGTCGGTCGTATCTATGCGCCTGATTCGTAGAATCAGGTTACGCATAGATATCCCTAAGATCCGACAGGTGTAAGTGACTTACACCGTCGGATCTTAGGCTGCAATTCCAGGCCGGCCGCTAGGTGGCGCTTCTGTATTATTATGCAAGGAATATGCAAATGAGGAGTTACGCCGATTCAGAAACGAACGATCGCCCGGCGCTTTTTTTTTTACGTCGTTTGCATTCGGCTTTTTCCGGCGTATAGTTACCCCTGCTATATGAGGCGTAGCTAATGTTAAGTATGGCCGTCGTTCACGCGCCGAGTTTTGAAATTTTAAGTCGTTTGCGAATACGGATGGACGTAATTTACGTTCCCGTCGAAACCAATGACGTCCTTGCGACGTCATTTAGAGCAATGCACTCTGGGATTTTTTTGGGACGGTGCATGCGCAGTTCGGTCGGCGCTGGGGCGCGCTTCATTTAAATGATACACGCCCCCTACCCGCCGAATTTGAATTCCGCCGGGGGATTTACGATACGCCGCCGCAACTTTACAGGCAAGTGCTTTGTGAATAAAGCACTTGCCTGAAAAACTTGCGGCGGCGTAATGTAAATGAGATAGGTTACGCGGATCCAAAGATCCGCTCACCTATCTGAATCTAGCCCAATAGCACCAAAAAAAAGGTCTATTTGTGGGAAAGATAGCACATCAATTTTTTTTTTTTTTTGGGTACACTGTCGCACGACCGCAATCATTTCTTTTGCCAGTGGGCAAATGTACAATTTTTTTTATAACACTGGTTCTGCCTGTAATACTGACCTGATGATTTAGTGGGCAGGAAAAAACACATGTTTTCATCCCCTGTACACGACTTCCTATCTGAGCTGGAACACCCGTTAGGGTCAGCAGTCACGCAGGTTCGGCATATCACTCCATTGGATGCTGAGCTGTCCGCTGGCACTAAGGTAAAAAACATAACATGGCTATAATGACAATAAGATCCAACAGTGAAGATGTTAATCATAAGCGTGTGCACAGGGTGTGCCAGGTGTGCCTGGGCACAACCTAATCACCCTGAGCAGATTCCCCTGCTGCTTGACTGCAGATAAAGGGACTGGGGAATCTCTGGCCTGAG
Source organism: Rana temporaria (assembly GCF_905171775.1). NCBI lineage: Eukaryota > Metazoa > Chordata > Amphibia > Anura > Ranidae > Rana > Rana temporaria. The sequence continues at coordinate 11,953,652 of NC_053498.1, forward strand.
TCCCTTTCTCTGTTTCAAAAGTGGGTCTGTTTAGACCCCTGATAATTTACCAAAGCCCCCCCCCAATACATATATATTGTAAAAAATAATAATAATATATATAAATAAACTAGTGATAATAAACTTTGCCCTACTGACACTGTCCATTGCTCTACTGACACCATGACAACAATGTCTGCCCTACTGACACCGGCCACTGCTCTACTGACACCGTCCACTGCTCTACTGACACCGTCCACTGCTCTACTGACACCGTCCACTGCTCTACTGACACCGTCCACTGCTCTACTGACACCGTCCACTGCTCTACTGACACCGTCCACTGCTCTACTGACACCGTCCACTGCTCTACTGACACCGTCCACTGCTCTACTGACACCGTCCACTGCTCTACTGACACCGTCCACTGCTCTACTGACACCGTCCCCTGCTCTACTGACACCGTCCACTGCTCTACTGACACCGGCCACTGCTCTACTGACACCATGACAACAATGTCTGCCCTACTGACACCGTCCACTGCTTTACTGACACTGTCCACTGCTCTACTGACACCGGCCACTGTTCTACTGACACCATCCACTGCTCTACTGACACCGTCCACTGCTCTACTGACACTGTCCACTGCTCTACTGACACCGTCCACTGCTCTACTGACACCGTCCACTGCCTGTATGCTCATTTCTGCTGTCCCGAAGTTGAGATAAAAGGCTCTTTGAGCTAAATTAGAAGGCTATGGAGGTGCACTCCTAAGTATTTGCTGCTGCAAGGTATAACTGTTCCTACAAACTGTCATGGCTGACCTACCTATGATTCCTGAACAACATGGCCGCTAGCCACGGCTTTTCATGTGTCCAGTACGTGATATAATTGCAAGAGTCACTTACAGGAAGGAAGAGTCGGGGTGCATTCATCAGTTCCACAACACGATGTACCTATCTTCATTTTTCCATTACGGGGGAGGCTTGCACTTCCGCTCATGTTGCACTTGTCCTGTGATATACATAACATCTCGTACAATGTTTGTGAACCACTGGAACCTACAAGTAAACACACATTGTATTATGCTCCGCAACGAAGGTTTAATGTGAAACAAAAATGGCAACCACCCACAATTTATACCAAGATTTTAGAGTAAGGCGGACATGGAAGGGCTTTGCAGAGAACAAATAAAATAAAAGGTTCCCAGCACATTTGCCAGCAAAATACACTTTCTAACAATTTGTGTAAAAAAAAAAAAATGAGATTTTAGTTGCACAACATTTGCAAATATATGTGGAAGCTCTATAGTGCAATTAGTTAGCTCTAAATGAGAGCAATACTTCCGCCACCAGACCTCCTCCTTATTGCTAAGCTGATAATCTATAGGGGGCTTTTTTAAGTCTCACCAATGGAAAATATATAGGGGACTAACGTTACTGTCAGGAACGTTACTTACCGAGGCCGAGATGCCAAGGGCAGCTCACCTTTGCGACTCAATGCGATCCACCCACTGGTGTTTGAGACAGAAGGAAGGACGCACCAAGAGGCACCGGGTCCAGTGGCAGGAGGGAATCCAAGGTGGACCGGGAACTGGATAGCCGAAGCTCACTGGAGGCTGTTCAGAAGCACACAGGAAATAGTCCAAACAGAAGGTGCTCAAACAGGGACAAGGCTGAAGAATAATCCAGAGAACAAGCCGAGGTCAAGGGGTTGAGAAGTCAGATAGTCCAAAGTTCAAGCCGGGGTCACAGGGTTGAGGAGAGCAGCAATCCAGAGAGCAAGCCAAAGGTCAGGTAAAACAGGATATCCACAGATAAGGTTTCCAGTAGCAAATACTCCAAACACTGACAACGAACCAGCAATTTGCAAGGAGGAAGGGGCTGGCTTAAATAGGCCGCACTGGCCACTGATTGGTCCACAGAAGTACAGGTTCAGGACCAGGTTCCAACGGACAGCAAGCAAACTAACACTTGAGCAGTGGCTCAGATGCAAAGAGCTGGACTTGTAATGGATAGGTCCTAGGTTCAATTCCACCCAGAGCCAACTGGGGAATGTGACCGTAAAGGGCAGTGCCCTGACAGTTACCATTTTAACGGACGCGCACTAATTTAAGGTTTGATATGTTGGGCATCAAAGACTCATTGGTTGTTTTAGCGGTAATTTTTTTTGTATAGGGCACCTCTTTGCTCCGACCAGTCCGGAGCCTTGTTAAGGGGCTTCTAAAGTTTACCCATGGTTTACCTCTATGGCCAATGTTTCCCCTTAGGGGACTATGCCGAATTCTAAAGGACAAGACTCTTGTTTTCGACCCCTTTCCACCCCATAAACGTTGGGGTGCCTCCCATCTATACATAGTTATAGTTTTACCTTATACTACAGAAAAGAAAAACGAATTACCCCCAGATGGGACTTTAAAGGCCAGACTCCAGTACAAGATAAATACATTTTATTAAATGGGTTAAACCAAGATGGGTTGACATTTGTTCACAGAGATAGTCTGGACATTGGATTACATAAATCTACTGAAACAATCAATGAAAAGACATAAAAAATAAAGATAAAAAAAGTGTGACACCTGGGACAAAAGTCCAGTGTATGGAACCAAGAAAAAAACAAAATAAACCCAGTAAGAAAAACATACAAATAGATTAAAAAACACTCTGTAGAGAGCGATGGAGATTAGCCCGACGCGTTTCTGGTCTGTTGATAGGACAAGAGACCTTCATCAGGGGCCACAGGAGTGTGTAATTGTGAGCTCTTTTCTCGTTTGTATCACGCAAAAGATCGAAGAATTAGCCCTTGTGTTATGGGTTCTAGGTGTCCCCAAAAAAACATTTTTTTGGGTCCTGGGGGTGGAAGAAGAGGGAGGGGTGGCTCCGACTGGCCTCAAACACAAGATGTCCCCAAATATGGGGCTTTTTGAGGGCAGAGTACAGCAGGTCAGTGATTCCACTGAGTCCAATACGGACGGTCCTCGTAACAATGCTCGGGAGAGTCCCGAGCTGAACATGTACAGGGGGAACCTGTTGACAAGTGCCGTGGTTTGAGATATAGTGTCCTGGTAGCGTTAATCCCTATTGCTCTCAGGGTGCTTGTACCTTATACTACAGTTCCACTTGCTGTCTCAGTAGATCTGTTACATTAGGGGCGCCCAACCTTTTGAAGAGTGAGGGCCACTTAAGCGACTTGATAACTGGTCGCGGGCCACAATGAGAGGAGCCCACTCTATTCTCTCTCTCTCTTTTTTTTTTTTTGCGGATCAGAGTGGAGGTAGGCATTTGTGAACGGACACAAGTCCATTTACATTTGCTACTCCTAAGGCCTCATACAAACGAGGGGACATGTCCAATGAAAGCGGTCCGCGGTTGTACACACCATCAAATCGAAATCCGCGCGGACAGGATACGCGGTGACGTCGCCGCGCCGTCGCCGCGATGATCACTCCGACGCATGCGAGGGCTTTCGGCCAAGCGGACATGTCCGGTAAGTCTTACAGATGACCGAACATGTCCGACGGACAGGCTTCCAGCGGACATGTTTCTTAGCATGCTAAGAAACATTTGTCCGCTGGAAACATGTCTGATCCGCCGGAAAATTGTCCGGTCGGCCCTACACACGCCGCGGACCAGTTTCAGCAGACATGTTCGGTCGTGTGTACGGGGCCTTAGAGGTGAATGGAGGGTCCAATTAGGTCGGACTGACCGTGTGAAAGGGACCTAAGGCTGCTTTCACACTGTGATACGTTACGCCCGCACTAAATTGCGCAGGGCTACCTGAATCTAGCCCATATTTTTTTTGCCCGTGTTATGTAATCTTTAGGCCTAAAATTATATTTTTATGTGCAAAAAAAAATAAAAAATAAAAAACTTCTCTGGCCAGCGAAAGGGTTAAAAGCTTAAAGTGGATGTAAACCCGAAATGTATTTTTTTGATGTCACAATGTAGAGAATAAGATTTCCTATCATCTGTGCCCAGTCTTGCCACACAGAGTTAATCCAGCTCTGAGCAATCCTCTTTTATTGTTCAGTGAAATAAAACGGAGAAAAACCTTAGTCCGTTCCGCCCCCTTGCTGTGAGTGACGGGTTATTTACATATCTCATGCACTAGCTTGGAGACAGGCATTGGTTTTTAATTCCCACCCCCACTCCTTTTCTGAAGTCATGTGGTTACTTTTCTGGATTTTGATTGGATGTTTGTGATCATAGCAGAATTTAGTGTAAGGAATACACAGGAAAAAATGCATGTTGACAAGGGGAGTGTAGAGGAGGGCGGAGAGTCTACCGACATCAAGACTCCACCCACAGAGCTCCAGACAACAGACCCACCCACAGAATCTGCAGTTTTTCAGTTCTTATAACAGATAGAGGGGAGACATTTGACAGGCAAGGATACATGCAGGAGGCATCTATATCCGTATAGATCAGCACTATGGCATTAGTTTAGAAAGGATGAGAGGGGTTTACATCCACTTTAGGATTGTGCACATAAAACAGAAAAATGGTCTCTGATGTGGACTGACGCTTGTGAGACTCTGATATCAAATGCACATAGCATTTTATATTGAATAACTTACCTGGAGCCCAAATTTTTTTGGATACAGCTCCACACACAGAGCCAGAATGACAAGTCACATTGGGGCCGGTACATGAGTTTGATCTAGAAGAACACTCCGTACAAGAGAGCGAGTAACCTAAAGAGAGAGAGAGAGAGAAAACACAGCGCAGGATGAGTATCAACCATAGCAGCCAAATTTTACCAAATTGAACTGTCTGTTTTTTCCCCATTTATACTTACCATGGTCCGATCTGTCCCCCTGGCACTTCTACACTGAGAACCGAGCGATCGAACAACGCTGATCGCTCGGTTCTGACAGATCCGTGAGCAGGGAGCTTCTGACTGTCAATCAGCAACTCCCTGCTCTGCCCCTCCTCTCTCACTGGAGAGCTGGATCGTGGAGGGGTGGGGAGCGGCCAGCTCAGGCTCTCATCTGCTCGATGAGAGGCTGAGCCAGGTGTCGGTCCAGGCACGTGGCCGATCCCGACTTTTATTGTCGCGATGACGTGGTGCCTGGGCCGACTTCTGTGACATCAGCAGAGAGAGGACTTCACCCCGCTGTCTGCTGGGAACAGGTCACAGGAGTGCAAAACTAATGCACTGCTGTGATCCACAGGAGAAGTACTGCCAAGCGAGCTATAGCTATACTTCTCCTTTAAGGTGTAGGTCAACCCAAACAATTAAAAGCCTTTTTATTTGTCCTTTTTTAACTTTTTAACATAACATTGCAATTTATATACAGTATCCTGCTAGCATCTGCCTCTTCTTTGACTTCCTGACAACACAAACTAGAGGTTCCTATTCCTGTTGCCAACCTTGCTCTTCTTACTCCTGCATTTGGACTACAGGACTCCAAGATAGAGGTAGAGACAGGGCAGTCAGGAATTATGGGGCCCCTTACACAGCTTTAGGCATGGGCCCCCTGGAGCAGACAACTGGGGTGGGAGGGGAGAGGGGGGGCTGCCACCTCAAATTGAGAAGCGGGGGGTGCCACAAATTGGGAAATTGGGTGGTGGGGGGGGGGGGTTGCCCTGGGAACCTCTGGGCCCCTTAGAAAAAAAATTAAAATAAAACAAAAATATATATATAAAAAAAGGGGGGTAGCCATCCGGGGCCCTGGGGACCTCTGATTCTTTTAATAAAAAGAAAAAATAAAAGAAAGAAAAAATATATATATAAAAAAAATAAAAAAATAAAAGGGGGGGGGTTGCCATCCAGGGCCCTGGGGACCTCTGGGCCCTTTATTAACCACTAGCCGACCAGCCGCCACAGTTATACAACGGCAGGTCGGCTTGGCTTTGCGAGATCACATAGCTATACGTCATCTCGCATTTCAGCCAAAAGGGGTGCGTGCGCGCTGACCAGAGACGCGCACGCGCGCCGCCGCTTGCCCCTGGTGTCGGTTTGCGTGCCCGGCGGGCGTGATCACCGCCGTGCACCCGCGATCACTTGTTACAGAGCGAGAACTGGGAGCTGTGTGTGTAAACACACAGTTACCGGTCCTATCAGGGGGAGAAATGACTGATCATACAATGTATGAACAGCGATCTGTCATTTCCCCTAATTAGTCCCTCCCCCCCTTCAGTTAGAACACACCTAGGGAACATAATTAACCCCTTCCTCCACCCCTAGTGTTAACCCCTTCCCTGCCAGTGACATTTTTATAGTAATCAATGCATTTTTATAGCACTGATCGCTATAAAAATGACAATGGTCCCAAAAATGTGTCAAAAGTGTCCGATGTGTCCGCCATAAGGTCGAAGTACTGATAAAAATCGCTGATCGCCGCCATTACTAGTAAAAAAAAAATATTAATAAAAATGCCATAAAACTATCCCCTATTTTGTGGACGCTATAACTTTTGTGCGAACCAATCAATAAACGCTTATTGCGTTTTTTTTAATGAAAAATATGTAGAAGAATACGTATCGGTCTAAACTGAGGAGAAAGAAAAACGTTTTTTTTTTATATATATTTTTGGGGATATTTATTATAGCAAAAAGTAAAAAATATTCATTTTTTTTTCAAAATTGTCGCTCTATTTTTGTTTATAGCGCAAAAAATAGAAAACGCAGAGGTGAACAAATACCACCAAAAGAAAGCTCTATTTGTGGAAAAAAAAGGACGCCAATTTAGTTTGGGAGCCACGTCGCACGACCGCGCAATTGTCAGCGACGCAGTGCCAAATCGCAAAAAGGGGCCCGGTCATTGACCAGCAATATGGTCCGGGGCTGAAGTGGTTAATATATATATATATATATATATATAAATAAAAAATATATATATTTTATAAAAAAAAGGGGGGGTTGCCTTGTGGGCCAAGGGGACCTCAGGGCCCCTTACAAAAAAAAGGGGTTGCAATCCGGGCCCCTTACAAAAAAAGGGGGTTGCCATCGGGGCCACTGGGGTCCTCTGTGCCCCTTACAGGAGTACTGCCTGTACCCCCTTGATGGCGGCCCTGGGTAGAAGTAGAAGCCTGATGCAAGAAACCATTAAGTCCCCCCTCCGGCCTCCTTCCCACTGATCCCGTAGCCCTTTACTCCCATCGTGGGACCCTTTATTAAGGTCCCGCAGTGGGGCCACCTTCCTGCTATTTTGGGGTCCCCCCACAGCGGCAGAACACCAGGGCTTGGTCGCAAGTGCGACCTTTGCGACACCGGTAGTTCTGCCACTGGTGTCAGTTTTTGTCTTTTTGTTATTTGTTTATTTATTTTTTCCATAATAAAAATCTTTTTGTAAAAATAAAAAATTGTATTATTTTTTTTATTATTTTTTTAGAGCCCCCCGTTGGGGGCTTTGGTGAAATATCAGGGATCTAAACAGACCTCTGGTGTTTCACCTTTGAGACAGAGAAAGAATATTGAGGAAACCTCAGTCTCTATGTCTGGTAGCCTCAGCAGCACAGAATGAATGAACAGGAATAGCTCTGTACAGAGCTTCCCATTCATTTATAAACTGAAACAGTTTACTAAGACAAGGAAAGTGCTGGTAAATGACACATCCCTGCTCTCCATCATTTTAAATTATTAGTTTTTTTTTATTATTCAATTTTTTACAAATAAAAATCTTACATACTTTGCAAAACAATTTGCAAGTCATTCATAAAAAATACTAGACATTCTCAAAATACACATAAATACGTACGAAATACATATAGGTACATAAATGGATCCGTCCTCTAACATACACTTAAAAATGAATCTATAAATCTATACCGCAACATGTACTCTTAATTCTCCTGGGCCAATCTAGCTAATAAACGAGAGAAAACATAAGAAGAGGAACATAGGACCACCCCTAAAAAATCAAAATAAAATAATATATGCGTATGCATACACATACACACATATACATACACATCTTTATGTGAATAACTTTACCCCAAATCTATACCCCCTATTACCTGTGTCTATTTTTTAGGGCTGTTACTGATCAAATTTTTTGTGTTCGATTAATCGATTTTTTTAATCGATTAATCGACTAATTTCGATTAATTATAACACACATACAGATCCGACTACTTTTAGCTGATCTCCTTGCAGGCTGATTCCCAGTGCAGCTACCAACCATTGGAAAAATGGATAGCAGGATACAAAAAACACACAAAGGCAGCGCTCGATGGGAATAGCATTAAAACTTTTATAGTCTTCAAGTAGGTAACAAAATAAATATTGCACTGGAGATAAAATCGATGTAGCTACATAAACTGTAAAAATGGTGCGAGTAATACCAAACGGTACCAAAAGCAGTCATAAAAACATGTAGCTAAGTATGATACTGGTATAAAAATGTGTACAACGATACCACTGCTGAATCCAGATGAGGAGGGGTTAACATCAGTCCGTCGGCATGTAGGTGTCCCATGAAGGGAACTATCACAACTCCCAGTGGATGGTTGTAGAATCCCAGGTTTATAGAGGGAAGTGATAGAGGGAAGTGTAACAGCCCTTGCGTGTGGCAGATAGTAAGGTCCCGCCGGCATGCAGATATGAAGGCACAGCAAAGGAGCCCTTCAGATGGACACGGCAAGCCCCGCCGGTGTCCGTGACGTTACCGGATCTCCGACGGAACTCCCTGAAGGCCCAGAAGCCGGCGGAGAGGTGAGTACCAATCAAAAACATTTTGATCAATCAAAGAAATTAAAGATGAATCGATGAATTAATAGTTAATTTCCACAGCCCTACTATTTATCTTTACTTTCGAGGGGGGAGAGATTCATCTCTCTATCCCCATTACTATCTCCTTCAAATTGTGCAAAAAACAAAAGGGGGGCAGATATCTTTATGTGAATTTCATTGCCCCTATACAAACACATCTACATCCCTCTTACCCATGTGTATTTATCTTTATTTTCAATAGGGGAAGATTCTCATCTCTCTATCCTCATTACTATGTCTTTCAGTTTCAGGTTGTGCAAAAAAAAAAAAAAGGGGGATTGAGGAAGGGGAGTCATATTCCCCTCTCCTTAAAGCGGGAGTTCACCCATTTATAAATTTTTTCTCCCCTTAGCTTCCTGCTCGTTCGGTCTAGGGGAATCGGCTATTTGTATTTGTATTAAAATATGATCCGTACTTACCCGTTTTCGAGATGCATCTTCTCCGTCGCTTCCGGGTATGGGTCTTCGGGAGCGGGCGTTCCTTCTTGAGTGACAGCCTTCCGAGAGGCTTCCGACGGTCGCATCCATCGCGTCACTCGTAGCCAAAAGAAGCCGAACGTCGGTGCGGCTCTATACTGCGCCTGCGCACCGACGTTCGGCTTCTTTCGGAAAATCGTGACGCGATGGATGCGACCGTCGGAAGCCTCTCGGAAGACTGTCAATCAAGAAGGAACGCCCATTCCCGCAGCCCATACCCGGAAGCGACGGAGAGGATGCATCTCGTAAACGGGTAAGTACTGCACATATTTTAAAATAAATAGCCGATTCCCCTAGTAAAAACGAGCAGGAAGCGAAGGGGGAAAAGTGCCCTCTAAGGGTGAACCCCCGCTTTAATAAGGTGGGGGCGTGGAGGGAGGGTGTCAGTTAGCAATTGCCTAAGTACAGTACTCCCTCCGTTCCCCATAACTCTCAAATAGATCGGGGACTGTTCAATTTCTAGCCATTCTTCCAAGTATCCTAAAATCTTGTTTCTGCGTCCCTACTCAAGTATAAGCCGACCCGAATATATAAGCCGAGGCAAAAACTGGGAAAACGTATTGACTCGAGTATAAGCCTAGGGTGAGATGAACCAGCAGCCATGATTACCGTGGTCAGTACACTAAAGCCCCGTACACACGTACGGGTTTCCCAGCTGACTTTTTAACGCTGGGAAACCCGAGGGGAAAACCGAGAACCTGCTTGGTAACTTTTTCCCCCCACAACACGACCGGGTTTCCCGACAAGAAAACTGCCATGAGAGCTTTGGTCGGGAATCCCGGCCGTGTGTATGCTTCATCGCAGTGTTTCCCATAGGAAAACTGCTGGGTTAAAAACCGCCGGGAGCTCTCATGGCAATTTTCCTGTTCACATGCCCTTAAAGCGGGGGTTCACCCTAAAAATTGTTTTTTTACTACCATGAAATGCAGCATACTAGCGCGAGCTACAGTATGCCTTTATTTTATTTTTTTGCGCCGTACTCACAGTTTAATCCCGTAGTTAAGTTTCAGACTCCCCGCGGGGAATGGGCGTTCCTATGCAGAGGGGAACATGATTGACGGCCGGCTATGGCGCGTCACGCTTCCCGAAAATAGCCGAAATAGGACTTGGCTCTTCACGGCGCCTGCGCAGTCAGCTCCTAGTCTGTGTGCAGGCGCTGTATAGCGCCGTGAAGAGCCGAGTCCTACTCCGGCTATTTTCGGGAAGCGTGACGCGCCATATTCGGCCGTCAATCATGTTCCCCTCTGCATAGGAACGCCCATTCCCCGCGGAGAGTATGAAACTTAACTACGGGATTAAACTGTGAGTACGGCGCAAAAAAATAAAATAAAGGCATACTGTAGCTCGCGCTAGTATGCTGCATTTCATGGTAGAAACTTGTTTTTAAGGGTGAACCACCGCTTTAATTAAAATGCAAATGGCCACAAAGTCATGGGAGAATCGGAAGCGGCTTATCTATTTACCGGTAATTGTTTCTATGCTATACTAATATGTGGATCGTCAATAAAATAAAATAAAAAATTATGGCCGGACCTCCGCTTTGAGCATTCTTATTTAAAAAGCAAAATTAAAAGGCTTACCTGCTGTCTTATGCCGCGTACACACGACCGTTTTTCATGACGAGAAAAATGCAATTTTTTAACTTGGTCATTAAAAACAATGGTGTGTGGGCTCCAGAGCGTTTTTCTCGACGTGAAATATAGCCATTTAAAATTTTGAACCTGCTCTAATGTTTCGCTTTGTTTTTCACGTCGTGAAAAAAGGTTGTGTGTAAGCTTTAACGACGGGGAAAAAACGTGCATGCTCAGAAGCAAGTTATGAGACAGGAGCACTCGTTCTGGTAAAAGTAGCGTTTGTTATGGAGATAGCACATTCGTCACGCTGTAACAGAGTGAAAAGCACGAAGACTGAAAAGTGCGAATCATCTCTCACCAAACTTTTACTAACACAAAATCAGCAAAAGCAGCCCAAAGGGTGGCGCCATCCGAATGGAACTTCCCTTTTATAGTGCCGTCGTACGTGTTGTACGTCACCACGCTTTGCTCGAGCATTTTTTTTTTCACGATCGTGTGTATGCAAGGCAGGCTTGACAAGAATCACATCGAGAAAAACATAGTTTTTTCCATGACATTAAAAACGGTCGTGTGTACGCGGCATTAGAGTGGTCAAGGTCTCTCCAGCGTCTCCTGGTTGTTTTCGAGGTCACAGGTTACATGGAAAGGGTGAATCACCCAAGTGGGGACACAGCAGTAATAAAAATAATGGTAGGGCTCAAGCCCATCTCTACACCATCCAAAACGTAAAAAAGTGTCTAAAAAAAACACTTTATTAATACAAAAAATAAAAAATATAATAATTATGTTAGTGCCTGTACCAGCTATCTGGCAAATTTGGATGGAAGTCAGTGGCGGCTGGTGCTCCATTTTTTTAGGGGGGCGCAAGCAAAATCACAAACCCCCCCCCCCCCCCCAACGTCACTCACCCGTGATTGGGCTTACAGACAGACGGACAGAGATATAGATAGATAGATAGATAGATAGATAGATATAGATAGATATAGATATAGAGATAGATATAGAGATAGATATAGAGATATAGATAGATAGATAGATAGATAGATAGATAGATAGATAGATAGATAGATATAGAATAGATAGCTAGCTATAGAATAGATAGATAGATAAATAGATAGAAATAGATAGATATAGAATAGATAGATAGATAGATAGATAGATAGATAGATAGATAGATAGATAGATAGATAGATAGATAGATAATAAATAGATAGAATAGATAGAGATATAGATATAGAATAGATAGATAATAGATAGATAGAGATATAATAGATAGATAGATATATAGATAGATAGATAGATAAATAGATATAGAATAGATAGATAGAGATATAATAGATAGATAGATATATAGATAGATAGATAGATAGATAGATAGATAGATAGATAGATAGATAGATAGATAGATAGAGATATAATAGATAGAGATAGATATATAGATAGATATATAGATAGATAGATAGATAGATAGATAGCTATAGATATATAATCAATAGATAGATATAGAATAGATAGATAGAGATAGAATAGATAGATATATAGAGAGATAGATAGATAGATAGATAGATAGAGATATAATAGATAGATAGATAGAGATATAATAGATACAGATAGATAGATAGATAGATAGATAGATAGATAGATAGATAGATAGATAGATAGATAGATAGAGATATAATATATAGATATAGATAGATAGATAGATAGATAGATAGATAGATAGATAGATAGAGATATAATAGATAGATAGATAGAGATATAATAGATAGATAGATAGATAGATAGATAGATAGATAGAGATATAATAGATAGATAGATAGAGATATAATAGATAGATAGATAGATAGATAGATAGATAGATAGATAGATAGATAGATAGATAGATTTAGAATAGAAAGAGAGAGATATAGAAGAGAGATGAGAGAATACACACAGCATGAGCTGCATGACTCTAGGAGGTTGCAGAGCTGGGGGGCCCTCGTGTTACACATACTGGAGATGTGTAATAACACTAACAGCCCCATCCAGATTACTGTCCCCAGGAAATGTGCTAAAAGCTTCTCAGCCCTTCACTGTACTCTCCCCTCCTTCTACATCCCAGATCCACTACACACAGGACACTGCTGCTGCACGTTCTGAGAGCACAACACAAGAGTTCTCTGCCTAATTACCTGCTAGCAGCTCAGTGAGATGTCCCGATGTTCAGACTAGCCAGGATGAGTCACTGAGAAAACCGGAAGTGATTGGCTGGTCAGATAAAAGCACCGCCCTAAGTCCTATGGACCAGCCAATCACTAACCACCAACAGGACACCACATCCAGCACAGAGTGGTTGTGCGAGCGCGGAGATTTGCGCTCCGTGGGCAGTATAAAAGCCAGCCGATAGATTTTCTTGCGGCTTGCCCAATCTCACGATTTCGATGACATCATGCTTCCCACAGCACCTCGGTGGCCGGCGCTCCGCCCCCCCCCCACATACACACACTTAAAGGGACATGTTATAAAAAAAAAAAAAAAAGTCATTTTTTTTTTTTTTCATTTTTTTTTTTTTGTTGATGAGTAGCTTTGGGGGGGGCGGCGCCCCTGCGCCCACTATGGACGGGCCGCCACTGATGGAAGTGAACTATCGGGACTTCAGGAGAAAAAACTTAAGACACATCTATTCTAAAGCGTGGCTGGACGACGACATTGGATACAGCGCCTTGAGGCGATTTAGTTTGCATTTGTAGTGCTATACAAGTTACTCGCTCACTCACTCATAACTAATATCTAAACTGGTAACTCCATGGCAAGAAGGTAAAAGAATTCACCAACATGTGCCTTTGCTCTCCTAAGTGCCTCGGGATCTGCGGAAACTGAAGGACTCAATGTAGAAGTCTGAATTTGCATATGGCACGTCTCCTGCAACCATTGCCATGTCATACCAAACCTTTATATAGATATGTACAGTGCAATGTGCCAGGGCTCTGATTCTGGAGCTAAATGTAGAATATTGCATCTGAGCTCCCAGGTATTACCGTGTTTCCCCGAAAATAAGACCTACCCCGAAAATAAGACCTAGCGCTATTTTCCAGGAGAGCTGCAATATAAGCCCTACCCCGAAAATAAGCCCTAGTTCGAGGTGATTATGTGATTTTTGAGGAATAATCCTGTTACGGCAGTGTGCTGTGTGTCTCTAGCGGTGTCAGGTGCCTTTGATACGGAGCAGCGCTGGTCTCCTCTTCTCCTGCCTGTCTGCGTGAGATATTGGGCCCCCCCTCCCTTCACAGAGCTTCGGCGGGTCATTGAAAGTACCGTACGGTGCGGAGACTCTGCAATCAACTTGTGCGGTATGCAGTATGGATACTCTGGTCTCCGCAAGGTATTTACAGGTTTTCAGTTTTTTTTTTCTCACATGCCGGTGTGTCCTCTTCCCTGCTTCGAGCATTGCAGAGGGAGGGGGGCTGGGGTCCCTCGCTGGTGGCTGGGATAGGTGGAGGAAGGCTGAGGTGTTTAGCGCTGTTGGATTGCAGGGGCACACACATTCTGTATTGTGTGCTACTGTAAAAGAAAGAATTTTGGCATTTTAAGTTTGTTCAAACTGGGGATTCCTGACAGGCAGGGAGAAAAGCGAATATATTAAGACCTACCCTGAAAATAAGCCCTACTGGGTCTTTTGTTGCCAAAATTAATATAAGACCCGGGCTTATTTTCGGGGAAACACGGTAGCTTCCCGGTTGCTTTGAGGGACCAATGTCCTGATACTTCTTTGCGAGAACTTCTATCTTCTAAAACAGTTTTAATAATTTTTTATATCAATACTAACATAAACTATTTAGAGTTCTTTCTGATTTTTATCTTTAAAAGTACACGTATTCTTTGAAATAAAAGGGTGCATTATTTTAAGGACATTTGTGAATTATTTCCTAAAGATTAAGAAGTACTCACCAGATGCTGCCAAAGATGAGAGCACCACGAGGATTTGGAAAATTGATGCCATTATGTGGAGTCCGAAGTATCTCTAGGTTGGTGCCAGGGACAAGTGATTAAGTATGCTCGAGAGTGACTTTTGTATATGACTTTTGGGTTTGGGTGTGATCAGTTTTGGAACCAATTATTATATTTGCATGCATAGATTTTATTTCCTCTTCGGAAATGTTTCCTCTAATGTCATATTCCTGAGTTGAAAAAATGAATCATCATCATCATCAACTTGCAGCACAACCCTTCTGTTCTACTAATTCCAATAATTTTTGGATAGGAAAACAGATCCTCAATCCACCATATGAGAAAAACACATTACAGATACTCTTATGCCGCGTACACACGACCGTTTTTAATGTCATGGAAAAAAACAACGTTTTTCTCTACGTGATTCTAGTGAGGCCCGGAGAAAAAGTGACTGAAAAGAAGAATAACCCAGGGTCGGGGCCATGGGCGTCCGCTCCATAGGGCAAGGGGGGGCCATTGACCCCCCCTAGAAGATCGAGAAGGTGTTGAAAAGTTTTGTGGCTGCGGGCTGCCTGAGCGGTCCCGGGCCGGATGTCACACAGGCACAGCGAGCAGAGTAAAGCCGCCCCCCCCCTCCAGTGTTTATGTGTACACAAGGGGAGGGAACCTGCTGTGCCTGTGCCACGCTGATGGCTGATCTGAGGTAGTGAATGGGATGGGGGGTCCATCTGTGCTGAAGGGGGGGTCTGTACTGAAGGGGGGTCCATCTGTGCTGAATGGAGGGGTCTGTGCTGAAGGGGGGGGTCTGTGCTGAAGGTGGGGTCCATCTGTGCTGAAGGGGGGTCTGTACATTCTCTAGGCTATATTTATATGGGCATGGAGTGAAGCTGAATTATCTCAAGAGCTATTTCACACTGCCAGCTGGCCGCGTTATCGGTAAAGTGGCATTGTTTTAGCTGCGCTATTCGGCCGCTTTTAACCCCTGCTAGCATTTAAAGAAAGGGTTAAATGCGACTGTGTATCACCGCTGCCGAAGCGCCCCTCCCTGAAAAAATTTCAGCGGACGCCCATGGCCGGGGCATGACCGTGTGCAATGGAGCCTCCACAGGGTTACGTTTTTGGGGAGGAGAGGTAGGGAGGTGCTGACTGGTAAAATGAGTGTGGAGGGGAGGAGCGGTATAAGAGGGGGAGGCGGAGCCAGGCGGGCACAGTCGGGAATCAGTTAGAACGAAGGAGGCAGTTTTCCCACCCACCCTCCCTATGTTTGTATTGTTGTGTGGTTGTCTGTTTCTTTTCTTGTCTTTCAGGATTCTGGATGCAGGTCATCATAACAGCAATGGAACAGCGGTGTCCTTGGTCTTTGATGGTGGAATATAACCGATCTGATGGAAGTTTGGGGGTTATACAGGCATTCCCCCTTCTGCATCTCCGTGACATGATCGCGGGACCCGGTCATACCTCCCAACCGTCCCGGATTTCGTGGGAATGTCCCGTGATTGGCGGTAAATCCCGCAGTCCCGCGAGCAGCGCTATTGTCCGGCGATTTCGCGGCACTCCCACGGGTTATGCTCATTTTGTCCCTCATTCTGAAGTTGAAAAGTTGGGAGGTATGCCCGGTCACAGAGCTTGCGGCGGCACATGTGCGCCCGCACGCCGGGAATTTCAAGGCAACGTTCCTGTCGCTTTGTGCATAGGAGCCATTCTGCCGACGTATAGCTACTGGTGGCGGCCGTCAGCAAGTGGTTAAGGTAAAAATTGTTTAGGCATCAGCATAGCTGATTGCTTTTCTGGAGCACCGGGAGCCATTGGCCAGTGACGAGGGGGCCAGGTCCCGCTGTCTGTATCAATGGAAGCAGCAGCGGGTGTCAGGAGCAAGCAGGCACGAGTGCCCCAATGGAAAGCACTGGACAGAGGGGAGGAGCCAGGAGCGCCGCCGGTGGACTCGAAAAGAGGCGGTTCGTGGCCGCAGATAAGTATAGACATGATTTGTTTTTTATTGTTTTTTTAATTTTATTTATCTATGCAATCGCTTTAATACGGTTAGTATGTTATGTCTGATATCCATATCACAGATATCCAGGTATTCGATATTGATAGTAGTTCCTAGATGTGCTTATGCAAATGTTTTTCAGGATGAAGGAAGCATAATGTTGATGAGATGAACACACCACACCCTGTGATCGTGGATTTTGCATATACTGAATTAAAATGTTAGCTAGGCTTACCTGGTAAACCCTTTCATCTATATATATCTGGGGTTGTGTCATGCTGTTGCATTTCCAAAATAGATTTGTTGTTACATAAAGTTCTACCCATTGGCATGGTGCAACATTCTTTTTTTTTTTCAAATTGCATAACAAGTTGCACAGGTGTGAGTGAAC
This sequence comes from Rana temporaria, assembly GCF_905171775.1. Lineage (NCBI taxonomy): Eukaryota > Metazoa > Chordata > Amphibia > Anura > Ranidae > Rana > Rana temporaria. The sequence continues at coordinate 11,970,706 of NC_053498.1, forward strand.
GTCAGGCCCGGACTGGCCATAGGGCATACCGGGCAAATGCCCGGGTGGGCCGCGGCGGGCCGCATGTCACGTCCCCCCCCCCCACTTATATAGATAATGTACCTATCTGAGTAATAAAACCTCCCAACTTTTTGAGATGGGAATGAGAGACACCTACCAGAAAAAGTATGCAGAAATAGGACACACCTCCTGCCACGCCCCCTTAAAGGAGAATTGTACAAAAAAAACAAGATTGGATAAATCCACACAAATACTTTTTTTTTACAACTACTTTTCCTTTATATTGGCTTTTTGAATGTACAAATGCAGCAATTTAGAAATTGGATGAAAGGTTTAGCTCTGGGAAACACTTTTTCAAACATAAATAGTGCATTTTATATACAACTATATAAATCAGACCAAAATGAGGAGGAAAGAGGGACAGAGGGACATTGCTCCAAATCAGGGACAGTCCCTCGAAATCTGGGACAGTTGGGAGCTATGCTTTTACCAGTCCACTTACATACTAGCTCCGCTGATTTGGGGTAACCTATTCTAAGAAACATGATAGGATACAACTAGGGTTGTCCCGATACCACTTTTTTAGGACCGAGTACAAGTACCGATACTTTTTTTCAAGTAGTCGCCGATACCGAATACCGATACTTTTTTTAAATGTGTCCCCAAATGCAGCCATGTCCCCCCACATATGCAGCCATGTCCCCCCCAGCCATGTCCCTCACATATGCAGCCATGTCCCTCACATATGCAGCCATGTCCCGAGTCCAGCCATGTCCCGAGTCCAGCCATGTCCCGAGTCCAGCCATGTCCCCCATACCTTTGCCGCCGTCGCATGGAGAAGATCACAGCATTCATTTGAATAGCTGTGATGTTCCCGCACGGCGTTTAACCCATGCGGCGGTGCGGTGCGATGCGGCGGCTTTCGATGCGGCGGCGGCAGCGGCGGGGGGGAAGTATTCTATTTAGGTATCGGGGGTATTTGCACGAGTACGAGTACTCCCGCAAATACTCGGTATCGGTCCCGATACCGATACTGGTATCGGTATCTGGACAACCCTAGATACAACCTCAGAGACACCTGATTTGTAGGGAATAGAGTCTTAACCACTTACCCCCCGGACCATATTGCTGCCCAAAGACCAGAGACCTTTTTGCGATTCGGGACTGCGTCACTTTAACAGACAATTGCGCGGTCGTGCGACGTGGCTCCCAAACAAAATTGGCGTCCTTTATTCCCCCACAAATAGAGCTTTCTTTTGGTGGTATTTGATCACCTCTGCGGTTTTTATTTTTTGCGCTATAAACAAAAATATAGCGACAATTTAAAAAAAAATGAATATTTTTAACTTTTTGCCATAATAAATATCCCCCAAAAATATATAAAAAAAAAAAATTTTTCCTCAGTTTAGGCCGATACGTATTCTTCTATATATTTTTCGTAAAAAAAAATCGCAATAAGCGTTAATTGATTGGTTTGCGCAAAAGTTATCGCGTTTACAAAATAGGGGGTATTTTTATGGCATTTTTATTAATATTTTTTTTTACTAGTAATGGCGGCGATCAGCGATTTTTTTTTCGGTACTGCGACATTATGGCGGACACTTCGGACACTTTTGACACATTTTTGGGACCATTGGCATTTTTATAGCGATCAGTGCTATAAAAATGCATTGGATTACTATAAAAATGCCACTGGCAGTGAAGGGGTTAACACTAGGGGGCGGGGAAGGGGTTAAGTATGCCTGGGTGTGTTCTTACTGTGGGGGGGGGGTGGACTTACTAGGGGAAACACTGATCTTCTGTTCATACATTGTATGAACCGAAGATCAGCATTTCCCCTGCTGACAGGACCGAGAGCTGTGTGTTTACACACACAGCTCCCGGTCCCCGCTCTGTAACGAGCGATCGCGTGTGCCCAGCGGCGATCGCGCCCGCCGGGCACACGCACGGGAGTCGGGGGCGAGCCACCCCCCAAGCCAAACTAATGCCCCCAAAAAAGGCCGCCACATCACCGCTTTACTCACTGACAGTACTTGTCCTGGCCGAGAATGCCTAAAGGAGCACAATCCCTGCCACCTGCTTGTGATTGGAGAAATCATAAATCCCGCCTCTTGTGTCCAATCACTGTGCTGTAATTCGTTACACCACAAGCTGATTTTTGGGAAGGGGGGTGTCCCTAATTGGTAGTTTGGAAATGTGGTCACCCTATCTGGAGGGTCTAGTAATGCTTGCTGCTGGGGAATCTATTGTTGCTGGAAGGGATCTATTTTTGCAGAGAAAGGGGGTCTATCGCTACTGCGGAGGTCTTCTGTTGCTCCAGGGGAACATTTGTTGCTGGGGTGGGTCTTATATTGCTGGGGGGTCAGTTGTTGCTGGGAGATATCTACTGTTGAGGGAGGGGTCTGTGTTGCTGGTTTCTGGAGGGTTTATTGATGCTGACTACTAAGAAATCTATTGCTTCTGGAGGGGATCTATGTTTGTAGGGGGGTCTATTGTTGCTGGGGAGGTCTATTGTTGCTGGTGGGGGGATCTATTGTTGCTGATGTAGGTCTTGCATAGCTCCCAACTGTCCCTGTCCCTCTGTCCCTCATTTTGGTCTGATCTATATAGCTGTATATAAAATGCACTTTTTATCTATCAAATAGTGTTTTCCAGGTCTAAACCTTTCATCCAATTTGCAAATTGCTGCATTTGTAAATTCCAAAAGCCAGTATAAAGAAATAGTAGTGGTAAAAAAAGAATTGGGGGTTGAACCAATCTTGTTTTTTTTGTACAATTCTCCTTTAAGGGGGTGTGGCAAGGGGTGTGTCCTATACCTGCATACTTTTGCTGATAGGTGTCCCTCATTCTCATCTCAAAACTTTGGGAGGTGTGGTCTTATTTTGCAGGAGGTCAATCGCTGCTGGGAGGGATTTGCTGTTGAGGGAGGGGTCGAATGTTGCTGGCTGCTGGAGGGTCTATTGATGCTGGCTGTTGGGAGCCCATTGATGCTGGGGTGGATCTATTTTCCCTTGGGTGTCCATTGTTGTTGGATCTATTTTACTACTTTCATTATCATTAACAAATTCCATACAAAATAGCACCACAAAATGATACCTAATTCCGTATTCTAAAATAAGTGGTACTGGGAGGTGGGTAAGGGGTGGGGCCAATGAGCGTGGTTTGGAGGTGGGTAGGGGGCGGAGTCAAGGGGTGTCTAGGAAGGGAGGAGTTCCTGCACCTATTCTTTGAGAAAAAAAGCCCTGCTCACAAATATAGGTGCTGCCAAAAACTGATGACATGAGCAAGGCATGATTATGAAGAGTGGGAAATTTTTCTTTGGGAAGATAGGGCCAGATTCACAGAAGAGATACGACGGCGTATCTCCTGATACGCCGTTGTATCTCTGTGATCCGCCCGTCCTAACAATGTGACTGATTCATAGAATCAGTTACGCATAGATAGCCCTAAGATCCGACAGGCGTAATTGACTTACACCGTTGGATCTTAGGATGCAATTCTAGGCCGGCCGCTAGGTGGCGATTCCATTGCGGTCGGCGTAGAATATGCAAATGACTAGTTACGGCGATCCACGAAGATCCGCGCGTTTGTCGCAATCCCGTACGTCGTCGCTAGTCGGTTTTTACCCGTCGCAAAGTTACACCTGCTTTAACATGGCTTATCTTTAGATCAGCCATGTTAAAGTATGGCCGTCGTTCCCGCGTCGAATTTCGAATTTTTTTTTTTTGCGTAAGACGTCCGGGAATACGAAACGCCGTAACGCATGTCGCATTTAAAAAAACGTCGGGGCGCCATAATTTCGCGCAATGCACGTCAGGAAATTTCCTAACGGAGCATGCGCAGAACGTTCGGCGCGGGAACGCGCCTAATTTAAACGGTGCCCGCCCCATTTGAATTAGGCGGGCTTGCGCCGAGCGCATTTACGTTACACCACCGCAAGTTTACAGGTAAGAGCTTTGTGAATCGAGCACTTACGCTGTAAACCTGCGGCGGTGTAACGTAAATGGGATACGTTACGCCGCCGCGGCGTAACGTAATTGTCTGTGAATCTGGCCCATAAAACTT